>NC_140947.1:132807229-132924729 GCF_014529385.1 Adiantum capillus-veneris
GAGAGAGAGAGAGAGAGAAAAGAGAGAGAGAGAGATCTTTACATTGTTCACTTGCAGGTTATTCCATATCGTAGCTCTCGCTACCTTCCGAACGTAGAAACATACCTCAAGGTGCGTGAGGAGGATGTTGGGTGGTGGGCTTGCGCAGTGGTGATCGAGCACTCACATGGCTTTGAGCTAGATGACGAGGCACTATCGCACCCGCTACTCATCGCGTTGCAAGAGGCAACGGTGACATACGTCTTCCTAGTAAACGATGTGATGTCATTCAGGAAGGAGTACATGCTGGGAGACTTTTGCAACATAGTATCCATTTTGTACTTCAAGAAGCTACTTCCAGCCCCAACAATGCAAGGGGCAGTGTTGGAGGCAGTGCAGATGATCAAAGAAACGGATGTATAGTGTGTACGGCTCATGGAGGAGATAAGCAAGTGTGACATCCTAGTGAGGAAGCCTGGCATGTCCAATTACTTGGAAGGGTTGGGACTTTGGATGTCTGGCACACTCTATTGGCACTTAGTCGGTGGTCACTATGGCATCTGTGCCACTATCGATCCTCATATCACCCCGTCTGACATGCACACCCATTACCACATCAATATTGAAGCTAACGATAAGGCCGCTTACATGCTACTAGGTCGTGTTAAGTTTATTTGACTATTTAATACATAGTTTACTCTAGGATATCTATTTATGCACATGTTTTTAGCTTGCATTTACCAGTCTTATTATTGGAGCTAGTATGTTAGCGGCCGAATGTCGCCTGTGTATGTGTCTCGCTATGTGGCCAGGGGTGGCGGGCTGGCACACATGCCAGATGAAGGAGCTCGCACCATGTGTGAGAGAGGGGGGGCCCGGGGGGGGGGGGGGGGGGGGGGGCACTACTGGGGGAACCCTATGCCTTACAAAAATAACATCCCCGTACTAATGTAGGGTCGACCATTCATTAAGTTTTCTGGCTGCTAGAGCTATTCAACATTCTACAATTCATATCCAAGCCAAGCTTTTGGTCTACTAGCTTGTCTATCATAATTTTTTGCTCTTATACTAAGTGGTGTGTGCCCCTCGGGCCATCTGGGTGTGTGAGAGAGAAAGAGAGAGAGGTGTATGTTGTGAGATTGCTAGAAATGGACAAACTTCAAATGGTTGTTCTTTGTCGATTGTGCGAAGCGTGTGTACATTAGCATGCATGCAAACGATAATATGATTGCCAAAGTGTGCGGTTTTGGTGGTTGGAAACCTTGGGCTATAAAGAGGCATTTTTGGTGTGTGTTGAGTGTGTTCCCCTTTCCCCCTTTCTAGCATGCATACACACACTCAGTTGTGTGCATCCTCCCCGTGACCAGAAAATCAAGCCTTTGTGTTATGTTATGCATTTCCATCAAAGTACAAGACTCGATAGGGCACAATTATAAATACTAATTGGCTACCTACTGGGTCTACTTTCAAATTGTTCAATATTTAGTTCGGGAGATTCCAAGGGAATCTATTAATCGAAAAGCAAAAGATGTCGCATCCCTCCATGTTGCCATCACCATTTTGCAGAGGCGTGCGTCCTCCTTACACCATCGTCCCCTCTGCAAGATGTTGCCCCTTGCTTCATCTCTCTTTCTCTGTTTGTCTGTGTTTCACTCCTCCCATTTGCACCTCGAATGTCTATCTGTTGAAAGCACGCCAAAAGGACACTAACACGCTAACCAATTCGAACCCCAAACCATAGCTCTCTCTCACTCCGTCTTGTGCCACACAACTCCCACCTGCACGAGGGCAATCAACACACCTGCGGAACGGCACTCAACACACGTGACCTCCTTTGAGTATGCCTTGTCGTCCAGTGCAGCGTACATTATCCCTCCACACCTCGGACCTCCAGTCGCGAGAGAGAGAGAGAGAGAGAGAGAGAGAGAGAGAGAGAGAGAGAGAGAGACAATTCACTCTCAGCCTAGACCTCGCTCGTCACCTCTGGTCCGTCTCAATGCCTTCAAAAGGAATAAAAAATATTTGTTTCCATGCTTCCTCCGCATTTCTGGATCTTGATCTTGGTGACGAGGACACCCATCGCCTTGCAGACAAACAAGAGGCAAAGACAAGCATTGCCCCCCCCCCCCCCCCCGTGCTGCCCCCTGCGGCGAGTCAGAGATGGAAAGAGAGACAGACAAAGACAAAGGCAAAGCCAAGCATCGCCCTCCAGAATCCAACAACCTCAACCCCTCTTAACAACATGCTCGACTGCGCATCCTTGCGTACCTCTGTACTTCACTTCCTGTCCTGTCACACATGGTGCAGCTTCACATGCGGCCGATAAACAAGACAAATAGAGAGGGGAATGGTGCCGTACCCGCACCCACATTTAAAAAAATCTACTTTCTCTCTCTTCATCTCTCTCCACCGCGTGCCCTGCCCAAATTTTCTCTCCTATTTCCTTTTGCTCTTAAAACAACAAAGCATCTCCACAGACACCATTTAATGAGCCCAAAACAAAAACATTTTGGCCACCTACTTCTTAGCTGAGTGTTAGCTCTAATTTGGTAAAAAACATTTGGTAAAAAAGCAAAGCACGAAGATGGTGTAAACATTAGAAAAAATATAAATCTTTTAGGGGCCTTTGGGATTAAAGTTCATTAAAGGCTAGCCAATAGGAAGAGGGTGTTGAACACATTTAAAAAACTAGTGGGACAAGGTGGGTTTACATGTCATAAAATATAATGTCTAACTTTACCAAATAATTTTCTCATATCAATGTGATCATTTAATGTGAAAAACTTGTGGGACAAGGTGGGTTTACATGTCATAAAATATAATGTCTAACTTTATCAAATAATTTTCTCATATCAATGTGATCATTTAATGTGAGAGAATGAATGGGAACAAGAGTTAGAATAGAGACATGTGCTTCTAAACCTATCTCACCAGGGGACCAAAAGGAGAAATGGTTGCATCTCAATATGGGTCCAAAAGGAGATGGTCTACCAAAGAGAAATGTGTAATAAGTGCTTCTAAACTTATCGAGGACTTATCTCAACAGGGGTCCAAGAGGAGAAATGGTTACATCTCAATAAGGGTCCAAAAGGAGATAGTCTATCAAAGAGCAACGTGAATCTAATGGAGCTTAAAGACTTTAAGGTTAGCTTCATTTAAGATTTCTAAAGGTTACTGTTAAAAGTCCTTTGACCTTAGGCTAGGGTTGAGCTTGAGGTGGGAACCCGGCTCAAGCTTGAGGTGCTTGTCATTCTTGGTGACTAAGGTGCTTGAGGTGCTTGTCATTCTTGATGAGTAAGGTGCTTGAGGTGCTTGTCGTGCTTGCTAATTAAGGTGCTTGAGGTGCTTGTCATGCTTGATGAGGAAGGTGCTTGAGAAACTTCACATGCATGGGGGATAAGATGCTTGAGTCAAAAAGAGACCCCACCTACAAAGGAGGGGGAAAGCCCCTATGTTAGGGGAATCTTTGACTTAACCTCCCACTCACCCAAAGGGCACCTCAAGGGGAACATGGACACATGTCAGGCTCTCCCTATGCTTAGCCACATGGTGTGCTTGAATATTATTGGTTGGAGTAAAGAGGGTTCCAATGAGCTTCAAGCTTGAGCTACAAGGAGGGGTCGACCAAAGCAAGCAAGGGGTGTGCTTGGGGGTATACACGTTCTCACACACTCATTCTTCACACATTCTCACTTAGTGAAAGTACAAGAACTCCATCTCCTTCTCCATGCTTGTTGAGAAGTTGAGAGCCTACACCAACACTCTTTGCTATGGAATGCAAATCCAACCAAGAGCCATGCTTCAATGCTTAAGTAGCTTGCAATCTTCTCCATCTTCATTAATATGCTATTATGTTTGCTAGCAAGAGGAGTGATGATAAGTGAGAAACTATTTCTTTCTCCTATGAATGTTTCTTCTTCCTCTTCCGTACCCTCATTCCCCGCCAGCTCTCTCCACCTTTGAAGGTGTTTGAGGCCTTGGGACTGAGGCCGGGGATGGTTAAGGCTTTTACAAAGTTTATGTTATGCTCGTGATACATGAAGCTTTCCATCTTCATCGCATCATGTAGGTCACAAGGAACACAAAGATTGTATTATACCAAGTCTCTCTTGATGGGAGAATCTATAATACAAAAGCCCATTGGAGAGAGGACCGGCTCCACATAAATCCGGTCCTCAACTGTTGTCAAGTTCTCGAATTCTCTCTTTGTCTCTTGCAAAAGTATTGTTCATGCCAAATTAATTAAGGATTATGGTTATGTTGCTATTGCTAATTAATTTCACCCTCTATATTCCCAAAGTAGTTTCATAAAAAATGCTCACTCTAATTCTCTTAATTCCGCTATTCTCAAAGTTCATGGGCCATTCCCATTACATTACATTTCTTAATGGCCTCTAACCTAACCAAAGGGTTTTTTTTTTTTTTTTTTGGGGGGGGGGCGGGGGGGGGGGGGGGGGCTTTGACTTTCTTTTCTCCCTTTTTCTATCAATTCAAAAATACCCAAAGTTTATTTAAAAAAACTATATTTTTCTTCCTTAAAACCCCCTTAAAAACCCCCTTGAGTCTATTTTATGACAAAGATACATCTTTTGACCTTTAAAATTCAAGAACATGTACCCAAAAGCCAAATATGTTTTTTTTCTCCGAAAACCCAAAATATCAATCTCCATAGCCAAAGCCTCTCAAACCCAATTCCATAGCTAAAAAGGCATTTTCTCTCTCTATTAACCCTTTCCCAAGCACTCCATTGCTACAACAATCATAGTTACCCTTTACTTCAACCTTTTCTTCACCCTAACCCTCTCATGCCTCCATTGCTCCTACCCCCTCTCTCACTCTCTCGGCTCTCATCACCACACCTAGCAAGCTTATCCATTGTGGCATTGAGCAAGCTCCTCGCCCTTTTCTCCCCCTCCCATTTTCCATAGTAGTGACATGCATAGGAGAGTTCACAATGTATTTTCTCCAAGTCTCACTTAAATGCCAACAAAATAAGGCATCGGGCAGAATCATAATGGATTAAAATATTCCATTCTTAGCAGAGTTGAATAAATTGTTAATAAAGTTTAGCAATGCCATATGAGAATACGTCTGCAGTAATTAACCTAAAACAAAGTAGCAAGATTAAAAAAAAAATGAAAATATTTAAACGAGATAACCTGATTTAAAATCGATGCGTTAGATAACACTCCTTAAGCATAAACGTGCCTATACATGTAGGAAAACGGAGTCTTTTCTAGTGTTTTTCTTACAATGAATAACATCACGAGCTTTTGCTCGAGAGGCACCGCATACCTAGCTAGGTATGTAGTGCCTCCCTCACAGAAGCTCATGATGTTGAGGTAAGTCACAATGTGGGAATTATTTTTAGAATTTGTCCAAAACTTCTTGTGAGCTATAGGCCCTCACCAACAATATAGGGCACGAACATAAAATGCCTGCTAGCCTTGAGCACTTCCTAAAATGTGATACAAGAAGTAATGGTGTTGTCTTCACACCTTCCCCCAACGAATACCACATGTGCAGAAAGCATAGGTTGCAATCTCCACACCATTAGTACCTCCCGTCATTCATATGATGCAAACAGTATTCGGCGAAAAGCAATTTTAGAAACATACAAAATTCCCTTGAAGGTAGATTCAAGGAGGAAATTTTCTAAAATAATTGGCTTTTTTTTGCAATTTAATCTATTTTCTTAAGTTTTCCTTCTTAAATCGGTTGTTTCGATTTTTCAACCAACTCAAGGCTAAAATGGGACACACTTTTCCCGATCACCAGGTGCAAAGTACCCACTAGGGTGACCCACACAAAGAAAAAGACCCTACCATAACAAAACGCTACCTTTTCAAGCAAGACACACCTTTCAACCATCTACATATTCGCAATCTACAGCTCACATTTGGCACAACGTCTCAACTAGTTCCCTATTGATCGAGGCGTGGAAAAAAACTAGTTGACTCATTTTTTGAAACAAAGGTATCTCCTTGGATTCTAACAAAATTAATGAATCCAAAATTGGGAGGTCCTACTTTGATAGGATTTCTACATAAGTTTACAAGTTTCACCAGATAGAGAATGATTCTGAGGAAGTATCAAAGTGTATCATGGTGTGTCCAATACACAATTTTCGTCCATTTGAGCATTCTTGAAATAAAAACTTTTATTTATATAATCTTGAGTTGCATCATGATATATATAGACATGTATGCTATTTAAGAAATACATAAAATATAAGCTAATGATGTTTGTGTAATCTACAAGCAACAGATTTTTCTACATTGATTTTTTTTCACATGAGAAACGCTAGCTATTAAAAAGAGCTTTTTTTTTATATCAATGTATACTAATAGATAAAAGGCGTGGGAATTCCAGTGTCCCCCCCCCCCCCCCCCCCCCCCCCCCTTTCCCTCCTGCCACACGTCAGATCCTCCTTCAACCGGCAGGTGTGGCCTGCAGCGTCCGAGAGCGCACACACACACACACACACACACACACACACACACACACACAGAGAGAGAGAGAGAGAGAGAGAGGGGGGGGGGGGGGGGGGGGGGGGGGGGGGGGTAGATTATAGAAATTCCCCAGGTTGATTGAAATTTTCTTTGATACTTTAGTTTTTAAAACAATCTTATCATTTCATGGTTCCATTTCACTACAGCTAGTCTTGTAACAAAATAAAACATTTAAGTGTCCGCCGTTTGGTGATTACAATAAAATACTAGGCACATTTAGAAAGACACATTTCATATATAGACATGTATATTGCTATTCAACCAATTGTATTAAATTGTGTAGTGTTTAATGTATCTAGAAATTTCATGCATTTGAAGAAGAAAGCAGCTTAAATTTTTGATGAAATTATAAACTTTTTTTTTGTTTCTTTGGATAAAACTCACAATTGTGAGTGAATTATATTGATAATCCCAAAAAGTTACAAAATCTTGCCATGCTTGTGTCGAGCCATGATATCACCGACACATCGATTATCTGGGGAGCCACCCTTAGCGGCCCGCACCCTTATCCTTGATAAATGAGACCAATTATCTAGTTCCATCTTGAGAGATCTTGGCCATTTTCCAATGGCCAAGATTTTCCCCTTGCTCTTTTGAATTATCTTTGTGAACCCAACAATTTCCATGGTATTATAAAAAACACAGTTGTCCCTAGCCTTCTAGACCTCTTTGAAGTAGTAGAATTTGATGATTTGTGTTGCAATAAGAAGATCCTGACTCTTGTGCACCTTCCCTCTAGAAAAAAGATCGTTTTTGAAAAAGCCTATCTTCCAAGTCCTTTGGACCCATTTGCAAATCTTTCCCGCCAGGCCATTGATCATGGGGCATTCCTTGTAGACATGGGAGAGGTCTTCACTAGCCATTCTGCATTGAGAGCATCTATCAAGGCCAATCCCTTGTGCCAGAATCTTCACCCCATTCTATAAGGCTCCCCAAAGAACCTTTCAAAGGAAGATCTTCATATCTTGCGGCCAGTGCGAGCACCAAATGTTCTTGGTGATTGCCACCCATCTTGATTTTAGCCAATTCATGCCCCATTGCTTGTTCAACTAAGAGAACCAATCCGACGTCGCCATAAGTGTGTAGTATACTTGTTTTGTTCGAGGCTTCGCCATGCTTTCCACTCAAATCTAAGCAGACCCCAGCTATCAATCTTTTCAAGAACTCTGCTACTCTAGAACCTTTCAATCCCATCGAGGCTGAGATGGAGAGCCATTTGGTATGTACTTTTCCACCGGTTACTACCATAGTCCCACAATGGGCCCAAACGTCGGACGTCTTTGTTGTTGATCTTTCTCGTAGCTTCCTTCCAGTATGGGTTTGGAAATAAGCTCCCCGTCTTGGAAAGCCAAGGGGCCCAATGAATTAGAGAGTTGTGGAGGTACCTTGCCAGTTCTCTCCACTCCATAGATTCCGCTGTCCTATTGTATTTCCAAGCGAGCTTGCCTGCAACACCCCCCCCCCCCCCCCCCCCCCCGCCCCGCAAGCTTCAGGCAAGCCCATCGAGGGGCATGCATTTTGTCATGTACCTTGAGTCCTTTCAACCGACCACCTTGCGAGTAGAGCTTGGACCTGTCCATCATGGCCTGGGCCATAACAAACCAAGATTGGTCATGCTTTGCAAGTGCAGCCACAAACTTAGCACACTAGTCCTTGGCATGGATACTAGGATTGAGAATCCCAAGACCACCTTGATCAAAAGGTCTCACAACTGTTTTCCATCTGGCCCACTGCCAGAGTGTCCCATCTTTTGTATTGTTCTTCCATAAAAATCTTTTAACTGGTTTAATGAAATCTTTCCAATTACTTTTGGCAAACTTGAGCAACGGACCATTGAAAGGTATGTATGAAAGCACAAATGAGTTGATCACTGTCACTCTACTCGAAAAGCATGTCTTTTTCACCGGTCCGTACCCCTTTTATAGGCTACCTATCCTACCTTTAAGAGTCCCCTAAACTCATGCATAGTGTGCCTTGCGAGGTTCATGACCCCTTGGTCTACCCTTGTCTTGACACAAAGCTCTTTAAGAAGATTCAAAGTAGGACATCCTGAATCCAGAAAAGGTTTCTACTTCAAAGAAAGTACTCAGCAAAGGGAATATTTCTTCAATATCTCTCACAGCCCATGGCTTTGCTATCAAGATAAAATATTACACCTTGAAGAACAACATTTGGGTAATGTATGTACTCATTTTCATTTAAGAGGATGATATAGTCCTTTTGTAAAGAGGCAGAGACTTACCTTGGAAAACCACCAAGCATGTTGAGAAGTTCAATGTCAAAAGGGGTGAACCAAACATGGCAAACAAGCTACAAGGGCATCTTATTAAGAAGCAACCATGTTTTGCTATCAAGCCTACGCCATCATCCGCCACTAATGAGGGCATTCAAATAAGAGCACTAAGTACACAATCTCGAGCCAAGTTATGAACAAGATTTAGCACTTCATGACAATTATGTCCATCTGATTAACACTTGCACCACTGCAATTAAAGCATGGAACATCCTAGAGAAGAGTTTTTGGTGCAAAGACAAAGTAAAATAGAATCGTGTTGAAGAAAATTTTGTACAAGTTATGCATGTAGGAGGATGCAATTGAAGAAGGGAGAACCAAGTGGAGCAACCGGAGAAGCATTACTTGCACCATCATTTGCACTAATAGTTTCATCTAATAAAAATAAGTGGTATGAGTGTGGCAAGCTTGAACACTTGTCCAAGGATTGCTACGAAAATAGATTTCATATACATTATGGAAGGAAGGAACATCCACCATCCAAAGTGCCAAAGTAGAGGTTTCAGCAACGGCCGGTTCAAAGGACAAGCCAACAATGACCGCAATGGTATATTGCAAATGATATGGGTGATCCTCGACCTATGTTAAACTTTTAGGTCACCATAGGTTTCAAAAGTATTGCTCATTGTCATGCAAATGCTATATTATTTGTGATTTATAGACTAAGTGTAAAGCTGTGCATCTTTGGCAAACAAGTATATAAGAAGGGGTACATATTTGGGTCTATTGTACTTTCATTAATTAATTAGGAGGGAAGATTCCTTCTGCTGCGGAGAGTCGAAAGGGAAAAGTTCCATGCCATGTCACCCAAACCTTCGCTGCAAAACAAGACGCCATGGAGATCTTTGCTTTGCTCGCGACCATCACACAGGCATGCGTCCATCTTCTTGCTTCTGTCTGTGCCATACGCCTTGTAACCTGCTTCGTCTATCCTCATCTCCTATCAGGACATGTTTTCTTCCCTTCAATTCACGGCCAGTCTGGCCTTCGATGGCTTGGACGTGTATGAGAGAGAGAGAGAGAGAGAGAGAGAGAGAGAGAGAGAGAGAGAGAGCTATTGCATGCCAGGCCTGCCCTTCACAATCCCTGCGCTACCCTCCTTGGATCTCTGCTACCTCTCTCTTGCAAGCCCATGATCTCCTCCTCTTCTGCATCATTTCGTCCGTTATCTCCTGCACAATGTCGTGGCGGCCTTGCCCTGCACTGCACGATATGTGTCACCGCTTCCATCCCCTTCCGCCCGCTCTTGCCTTGTTGCGATGGTGACGACCAACCTGGTGTCTCTTCTCACCAGATCCAACATTGCGAGCTGCGCGAGCAGATGCCTTGTACTGACGTTCGCTATTTGCTCGTATTCGACCTCCTAGCTGGCATCTCCCTCTCTCTCTCTCTCCCCCCCCCCCCCCCCCCCCCCCCTTTTTTTAGCCTCAAGTTTTGGGGAAGCATCTTCCGTGATTCTTCTTAAAAGAAATGAAAAAAAATTGGGACAACATATATTAAGAAGGTGTGCTACCTTTTTGAGGACTTTATAGAATTTTCATCATGCATCCATGGCATGCGAACCTAGAAATAATAGTGTGTAAATTTAATAATTTTTTCAGCCATTGGAGATACTTTCAATTTTTGCCATATCTTTCTTTGGTCCTTAAATTTTTATAGTTATGGGGTGTCCACGGAGAACCGTTCGCTGTGTAAAGTTTGAAATGCATCTTTCCCCTTTCTCTTAGATCTATACTAAGGATAAAAGGGGAGGGAATTTCGGTTCCCTCTTCTTGCCATGCGTCAGAATGTCCTTCAAGCGACAGGTGTGGCTTGTAGCTCCGGTAGGATTGTGATAGAGAGAGAGAGAGAGAGAGAGAGAGAGGCGAGCGAAGCTCGTTGGCTATACTAGTCACAGTAAAAATCCTTGTGTTCTAAGTGAAACCTTTGGGATTTTATTTTGGAGGCATCTAGTCTCTTTACTTATTTAAAAAAGAAAAAGATCCTCGTGAGTGTACTATGTTGTTGTACAAAGTTATAAAGTCTATTTACACTACTTGCTTCTACTTTCAATTTTTAATACATAGTATCTTCCCAAGATGCTTCAGCATCTCGAATTCGAATTAGCTTCAAAAGCACCCTTAATCCCTAGGATTTGACCTTAGCACGCAGACACTAAAAAGACAAGATTAACCACTAGGCTATTCGCTTTGGCTTCCCTTAGGGATCCCTTAAGCACTAAAAGAAACAAATTACCCCCCCCTCCCCCCCGCCCCCAAACTAATTAATTACTCGTTTTGGCTACCTACTTGAGTTGTGTTTCATTTAGAGCATAGCAATCCGATCCTTCGTAGTATTTTCAAGGCAGTGTTGGAGAGCCCTATCTGGGTGGAGAAATGCATCTAAAGAAAAAAATGGAGGAGGAACACAAAGGGGCATCAAATGCCCAGACATACCCCAAACAAGGATCCCTATTTAGGCATCTTGCATTCCTTTGTTTACCTCCTCTTTTTTTTAGCCAAGAAGGTCACAAGGGAGTGGTAGAGAAAACGTGCAATTCTTCTTTGCACCTCTCACCATCCAATGGTCACCAACACATTAACTTTGATTGGTAACATTTCAAGTCTTACTATACTCACTAGTGTGGCCAGCGGCCTTCGGCCGCCTCTCTCTTTCTCTCTCTATCCCCCTGTGTGCGAACAATAGCCGAAGATGCAGGGCCACACTGCCGGATAAAGGAAATTGCGCCACGTGACCCCTTGAATATCTCTCTGCTTAATATATAGAATAGATTTGAATATTTTCATTATGAAAATGAGTGTGTGTGTGTGTGCACGTGTGCGTGCGTGCACGTCCATCTCTCTCTCTCTCTCTCTCTCTCTCTCTCTCTCTCTCTCTCTCTCTCTCTCTCTCACACACACACACACACACACACACATTGAAGTGTTCGAAAAAAATCATTTCTCTAGATATACAAAATTTCTTTTCTTGAATTTGCCAAGAGGAAATTTAAAAAAGTTAGATATATTTTTCAAGTTTTTCACTATTTTTCTCTATTTTGGGATGGAATTTCTCCTTTTCTCTCAACCAGCATTTTTGAAATTGAAACGGCACGATATTAAGCTAAGACACATTTTTTTCGAACACAGACCATTAACATGTCAAATGATACTAATAGTCACTCAATTTATTATAAAAAAATTTGTTGCCTTCAGGAGGCCATCGTGAAGTCTTCACCTTGTTTTTCAACTTGTATCTCCCCTCCCCCCAAATGGTTGGAGTTTCCCCACACTCTCTTCAATTGGTCAATCCTTCGCTTCAATTGATCAATCGTTCACTTCAAATTGAAGCTAAACTTTTTGAAGTGATTTTCAACAAGAAACATTGGTGTGTTTTTTTTGTTTTTTTTGTTTGCAAAACCCACAATATGTGGGTAGTATTGTATTAACATTGGTGTTCTAAAACAGTTTAAACCACTCATGTAATAGACACCACTCATGTAATAGACATTCAAGTTTCCTAAGATACTAAAATACCTTATTTTCTCACCAAATCTTTGAGTTATATAGGTACATATAAAATTTGTAGGTTCTGTTCATTTCATAGTTAGGTAATGAAATGAAGAAAATTGAGATTTTTTCCTATCTAATTTTTTTCATATACTAAGAGAGAATCATGAAAATTTTTGAATTTACACTTTCATGGTTAAGAAAAAGAAAGCTATGACCTAAGCGATGGCGAGCAAAAGACGTTTGCAAGGCTAGGGTTAGAGTGCACGTAGAGCTATTGAGGATGGTTCAAGAGGAGTGTGAGTGTGCAAGGGAGTCTGTCTTGTGCTTGCAGAGTGATTTCTTGTGCTAAGCGGCTTTTGTCACTAGAGTTTGTATGCAGGTTTCTCTATTTCTCTGTGTGCATGCATCCAGCTTAGGGGGTGCTTCTTAATGCCGCTTGTTAAGATCTCGATCATGTTCAGGTTAGGGTCATCACTCTCTCCTTCGCGCACCTCATTGCCTCTCGTCGTGGCCCCCCCACCACCACCACCACCCCACCCACCCATAGCAACCTTCGCTTTTATCTTCGGCAGGATTTTTTTCAGCATATTAAGTGTGCATCCTTCTCTCTCATCTTTAGTGCGATTATTTTGAGCATATTAACCGCTCCCTTTAGGGATTTTGGCATGGAGCTCAGGATCATCCCCATGGTGGAGGACATAAAAATGTTCTCAAAAATTCTTGTTGAAAAACACCTATCAAAGGAAGACTTGCAAATGGACTAGGGTGCAAGGCCGTCCTCACCTCCTTTATGTGGCAATTCATGCCCCGAGCAGAGAACCTCAATGATGGGCGAAGCTTGGACAAGGGGTCAAGGTGAACTTAAAACCTTGTCGATTGAGAACTCTCACTATGGAAAAGACAAAGAAAAAGCTCAAAGCTTCAAATTTGAGGTGAAGTCCTTGAAAGCAGGTGTTCTCAAGGGGCGATCTTTACGAATGCAAGCAAAGAAACATCCGACACATCGGCTCTTAAGCTAGCCATTTCATTCGCTGCTCAAAGAACTCTGCTCAAGTCACAATAGCTGAGGTGCCAAGTGAGGGGGAACATGAAACATTGAAGAATAAAAAGGTTCACCTCGAATATGATTTGCGTTAGGTAATCAGAGACTTTTGCTTAGTAAGATTCAATGAGAACTCCAATGTCTCAAAGGTCCTCGACAAAGGCCCCCTTAGTTTTAACAGGACAACTGTCTGTGTGGTGTCATGGGAGCCGATCTTTGACTCGACGGAGTCTCTCCAAGGGATTCACCCTCTCTAGGTCGAGTTTGTGGGTTTGTCTTGTTGGATCTGGGATAACATTAGGATGCTAGACCATCAACTGAGAACCCCGTTGTTTATCCCTCTAACAACGGGGGTCTTGGTAGGACCTAGGCTGGAATGTTGCTAGGACGCCACCGAAGAGCATGGTGATCAATGTGGGGGATGGTCTTATAACAATCTCTCTCAATTTAGGAACCTACTTTGGGCATGTTTTGAGAGTAAAAAATTTGGTCACTTTGCCAAGGATTGTCCCCTGAAGGCTAAAGTTAGCACTAATCCTGAAATGCGAGATGCTAATATGGGGGATCGCAATCAAGTCTTTGGTGGGGAAGCAACTACAGAAGAGAGTGAGAAACAGATAGAGAAAAAGGATGAGACTAGAGCAAGTGGGCAGAAAGAGGCAAGGTTGGGTAACAAAGAAGTTAGGCAAAAGAAGGAGAATATTGTGGAGAAGCAGAGTGTAGTATCACGCATCCTTCAGAGGCCAAGAAATGAAAATGTTTTCTTTTTCATTTTTTAAAACCTAATCTACTAATTTCATAACTATGTCACCCATACAGGTCCAAGGGTTGAAGAGGGTGAAGGTGGTGGCAAGAGAATCCACGATGCTAGGATGTACTAGTGTCTTGATCAAAGGGAATGGCACCTCTTCATCCCTGGCCCCATTGAAGGGAGGGACTTCTAGAATTCCTCTTTGTAACCCCTTTGAAGTGCTGCTAGAAAAAGAGCCCATAGACTGTAATGATTTGCCATATTCTACTGGAGCCAGAATGGGGGAGCCTTGGCAGGCATCGGGTGATGCTGAGGAGTTGGTACCCCTCTCGCAATAATGGAAGAGTTTGTCCTCCAATCATGGAACGTAAAAGTGCTCAAGATTCAAAAGAAGAGCTCTTTATTCTAGGAGGAAGTTAGAAAAGGTAGGGATATCAACGTTTGGGCTATTCAAGAGCATCACCTTGATGCTTCCAACAAAAGAAAGCAAGTGCTAGGGAAGAAGCTTTTTTTTTAATGGAGAAGGTATCGAGGGGTACAGTGACGTCCTCTCTATTATTGACATGGACTTAGAGCCAAAGGTGGTTTTCAATCATTCATCCGAGAGAGATCTAGGAGTGAAGATCAAATGGGAAGATTGGAATTTACCATCATCAACATCTATGGACAATGCTCAATGAAGGAAATAGCAAGGTTTTGGAAGCAGCTGGAAGAGATTCAGGTGGAAGGGGAATGGCTCCTAGTGGGAGACTTTTATATGGTTGAGAAGAGAAAGGATAAAAATGGACCATCGACCATACCAACAGGATCTGAAAGATCAAAATGGATTTGCATGTGTGAGAAGTGGCCGCTCAGAGACATGTGGGAGGTAGGGCCATGGAATAACATGCTAGGATTCACGTACACGGGTTTGCAGTACGCTCGCATGACATCTCGATTAGATCATTGCTACTACTTGCATCATGCAGACTGGTTACCTTCATTTTTTGACATGAATGTGGTATCCTTCCGGATCACTTACCTCTAAGCATAAAATTTAAGAAAGCCAAACAGGAAGATCAATGTCCACAAGGGTCTAAGAAGCTTCTTAAGACAGGGGCTCACCTGTTCAAAGACCCTCTCTTCAAAAGACTGGCCTTAAAATCTATCAAAAAGCTCCATTAAGATGTGCTTGAGACTAGTCCTAGGTCTTGGGATACTTTCACTAAGAATATTCAGAAACCAATCAAAATTGCAGGCCCTGAAAGGAAGAAGTATCGCGAGGGGCGACTGAAGCAGCTCTCCGAAGATTTTCAGCTCTTAACACTAGTTCTGTAATTGGACACTTAAGTGTCTTGAGACACTAAAGTGTCCTGGTTTTCTACAAAGTTTTGGCAATTTATTTGTCAAGCTAGAAAGAAGTTTTTTACACCTTGCTTCTACCATAGATTGGTCATGAGGAAAAGAAAACACTGGATTTTTCTCCATATCAAAATACAATCTGTATGGAGAGAATTCAGGTAAGTTCTAAGACATAAATTTTAGGAAAAATTCAAGCTGTTTTGCCAAAAAAATCATAAAATTATTATATCTTTTTGTAGAGATGGCTTTTTTATGTTTATAAAAACCAACTGTTAGCACTTAGTGTTACAAAACAATGGAATGCACTTCAAAGATAAGTTTCAAAGTCACATGCATGCTATAGACATAATTTCATACTTGAGGATGTGCTGAATAAGACCATAATTTTGGTCTCCCAAAGGTCCCCTCATGAAATTGGTACTATTCTAGTGCAATTTGACAACTACAAATGGCTTTATATGTTTAAACCAAGAAACTACGTATTTTTTGGGCTCCCTAACTCAATTAAATCTCGTTGCTTGAACTCTATCTTGAATTCTTTATCGTGCAAAAACTCTTGAAAATCTTGAGTTCTCCATAATAACATTGAAACCAAGGTTTTAGGCACCCCAATTGTGTATGTACCATGTACTTTGATACATTTACTTGATCTACAAGGAAAGTTTGATATTATTTGATTTTTGAATGCTTATGTCTCAAGAATGAAAATATGAAAGTTTTCTCTTATGCAGTTTTGAATATTTAAAATGATCTAATAATTGTTGCATACCAAAGCCCTTCTACTTGCCACCTTGAGTTTTGAATATTTAAAATGATCTAATAATTGTTGCATACCAAAGCCCTTCTACTTGCCACCTTGAGTGCTCAATGGAAAGGGAAAGCAATGTATCACTTTCCAAAACTCACAAATACACCAGAAACATATTTTTCTTTGTATACAACGATATGCTTGAAATGACCATATCAAATACATGGAACTTTCCATTATTTTATATACTCCAAAATCAATTTTTTTGCACATGAAACTTTCAATTATCTATAGCAAAATTGTGGGAGAGTCACCTAAAATTTTCTACAAGGTCGCTTCATTTTTTCTTGAGCTTATAAAGGCGATTTCCTCAAAGGGTCAATCGCAAACTTACGAGGGTCAACTTGATGAGTATAGTTCTTGATCATGATAGATTTTAAAATGCAAGGTTATATTTTTAAAAGACCCTCTAGCTAACATATTTAAGCATATCAAGAGGGTTTTCTTAAATAAATTGTCTAATGCAAGTAGCATTTAATTTAAATTTGTTAAAAAAGGACACTTAAAGTGTCCTCTTTTGGTACCAAACTAGTGTTAAACTCCAAAAAACAAGAGGGATCTGCCTCAGAAGCGGAGCATAGAAGGTGGTTGGAGGTCAAGGGAGACTTCCAAATGGAGGAGGTGAGGAAGACTAGAATTTTTCCCAGAGAAACCTTTCTCCAACCGGAGGAGGCTAACCAAACACACTTCTTTAGAGCCCTTAAAGTAAAGAGAAATTAGGGCATAGTTCACAGGGAAGGTCATGAGGTGAAGGTCCCGGATAAAATGGCACATATGATGCTTGATCTTTTGCAACAGATCATCGAACAGATTGAAGCTCGGTTCCTAGAAGTGGATGAATCCAGAGCTATTCTCCTTGGAAGTGTTAAAAAAACGGTTTCAATCTCCAAGGCCAACCTCTTGGAAAGGGAGTCTACAGAGAAGGAATTCTCACTCACGCTACAAGCCTTGGGTAAAGAGAGATCCCCTGGGTGGAATAGAATGAAGGCTGAGTTCTTTAAGGAATATTGGGATGAGGTAAAGTCTCCAATCAATTCCATGGCTAACCAAGCCCTTGTTGAAGGATTCTTAGACTCAAGCATTAAAAGAGGCCTCATCAAACCTATCTCGAAGCAAGTGTGTTGCTCTCAACTGAAACATTGGTACCCCATAACCATGATTTCGGTAGCCTATAAGATCATTGCAAAAATGATTGCCCCCAGGCTCTCTCCCCTCTTGGACCAAGTGGTCACTCCCCACCAACATAGATTTATCAAGGGAAGGTCAATATATGATAATATTCTGGCATCAATGGTCAGCATTGAGTATGTCGCCTTCACCAAGCAAGAGTGTGTCTTGATCCATCTAGATTTAGACAAAGTCTACGATCGGATCACGTGGTCATTTATTGAAGATGTCATGAAACCTTTGGGCTTTGGGCCTCGCATTTGTCGGCTAGTGAGCGCTCTAGGTGCAGGTACTCATTCGGAGCTCCTCTTTAATGAAAGAATCGTGGGAGTTTTGAGGTCAAGAGGTCCATCAAACAAGGGTGCCCTCTTGCCCCTCTGATGTTCACCATGAGTTCTCATCCCTTGGTGACAATGCTCAAGGATAATGCTATGAGAGGGGAGATTCAAGGGCTCTCTCTACCTGACAACAACCAAATTCTTGCTCAGTTGTTTGCGGATGATTCATTACTTTTTCTTAAAGCCTTCCCTGGTTATTAGAAAGACTTAGGAGATAGTGCATATGTATGCCATAGCATCAGGGTCAAAGTGCAGTATTGAAAAATCAAGATTTATCTCTCTTATTGAGAGCAACTCTTTTGACCCCTCTATGTGGTCCGGGGAATTTGTATCAAAAGGAAAAATATTCCGTTACTTTGAGTCCCCACTAGGGATAACGTAACTCACAAGGAAAAATTCACATGGGTCATGGATAAGATAAGAAGCAAGATGTGTAGATGGGAGTACATGCTCCTTTAGTTCCTTGGCCTCACAATCATATTAGAGCTGAAGGTGCTGAGTACTTCTTTGAGGCAAGGGATGATCACGAGGGGATAAGACCATGAGGGTAGTAGATAGAAGTCAATTGAGACACAAGGACACATGGTCAGAAGAAGGAGAGTTTCATGAAAGCATGCAAAGCCAAAAAATTGGGAGGAGGCTCTATTGGGGGGGGGGGGGGGATTCACAAGACAGAGTCTTGAGCCATAGGCAATTTTTTGACTGACCTAGATGAAATCTCAAGTAGATGGGCTCAAAAGTCTTGTGAGGACACTGAGATCACTGATGTGCATCATGAAAAAAGTTGAGTCGCATTCAAGCTTGTAGAGGTCTGCTACGCTTCCACCATCATGTTTACATGTTAATTTAGTTGGGCACTCAAAGTGCCCAGAAATTCAAGAGGGATAAATCCCACAAAGTGGACAAGCCTCAAAGCGATAGATCTTAAAGGATAGTAAATAATCAAAGCCAAGATAGTGCATGTCAAGAGGCAAAAAAAATTAAGTTTCAGGGGAACCAAGAACCTAGAAAGTTTCTTGGTTCTCATACAATTTTTTAAATTGCAAGGGAACCAAAGTTGCAATGGAACCAAGAACCTAGAAAATTATAAGGGTTTGGTCCCTGCAACCAACATAAAAACTGTCAAGCAAAGTCAAGTGAAGGAACCAAGAACCAAGAAAATTATAAGGGAAGCAAGAACCTAGTAGATTATAAGGGTTTTGAACCCCACAACCAACATAAAAACTATTAAGCAAGGCAAGTGAGGCTTTGATGCATGCAAAGTTTGAGGAGCGAGTCCATGGAAAGGCTGTGCAACACCGTATGATGTCCATGGCACATTTACAAATATTTATTTAAGTAGCAAGGGCATGCAAAGGCTATGCGGCATAGTACGATGGCCATGCCATGTTTACATAAAGATTATGAGTTTCACAAGAGCAAGGCTTTGACAAGTTTGTTATTTAAGTAGTTTCTTGCTGCCAGAGCTCTTTCAAATCTTGGAATTTTGATAGGTAGACATCAAGGGCTAATAAGGGGAGTTCAAGATTGATAGTCACATTGTTAAAGCCAAGTTCAATGTGGTGAACAGTGCAATGTGGTGCTACGGGTGCCTACAAGTACATGTTCGAGGGCTAAAGTAGGTATGAAGACCATGGGTAGCTCAAGGGATATGGGGACGTAAGGTTGATGCAGTTTTTTAGGCCAAGGAGGTGCTAAAATGGGCCAATTAGGATGGTCTAAAGTTCTAGAATTGTGCCTTGGGATGTGGGGCTCAAGGTGCTCTACATGCCAGTATAGATGGCTCCTCAAACGAAGCTACCATATGGAAGTTATGGGAGTTCAAAGTTTGAAGGCTTTGTAGATCCTCAGATGAACATGGAAAGTGGGAATAGATGGTCAAAGCAAATTCATTGGGATAGGATTGAAGTGGTCAAGTCATGGTGCATGCCAATATTTTTGGATTGTCAATTGAAATTCAAATGGGCAAGTTATGGCCAATTGAAATTTTCAAGGGCATCAATAGGCATGCCATATAAGTTTTATTCACCTTGCCAAAGTTTCAAAAGGTATTGTGCACTGTATGGAGTTGGGCAGATTTGATGGTTTGTCATTCGAAGTTACGGTCTTTGAGATACAGGTGGTTGAAGTTGGGGGTAGCTAACAAATGGGTGGTACCATTTTTTTTCCTATGTTTTTGTGGCCTAGGTTTACGATCATGGAACCTTGGAATGCGAAGAGGGTTGGCATGTTCATAATTGGAAAGGAGGAATTTGGCACAACTTTGCGGATTGAGCATGGGGTCTTTGAGCAATGAAAGCGAGCAATCTTAAGATGATGCAAAAAAGAAGAATTTTTTGCAACAGTTGTATGTGGGTGGGGGGGGGGGGGGGGGGGGGGGGGGGGGGGGGGGGGTGGTCTCCCTCCCCATGCTATGGCATTCCTGTAGTGGTGGCCTTTGGGTGCTGTTTGCAATGGCGTGCGACCCTGACGGCCATTGGCTGGTGGTTTTGGCAACAAAGGTTATCGTACGGTGCTGAAACACAATGATGATGTGGCAAGCCCATGAAGGGGCCAGTCCTCATGGTAGGGTCCCACAAGCCCCTCCCCCCCCCCCCCCCCCCCCCCCCCCCCCCCCCCCACCCAATTAAAACCTAGAGGGCACTAGCTCTAGTGGCAAGTGCCCTCAGAGATCGAGAGAGAGAGAGAGAGAGAGAGAGAGAGAGAGAGAGAGAGAGAGAGAGAGAGAGAGAGAGGAGTGGGATTTCCACTCCAAGCGAGTGTCAAGCCCTTCAAAAGATAGGACATCTGTGCAAAGCTCGTTGGATTGCTAAAACTAGACCAAAACTTCTTTAAGAAAAAGTTATTTTTTGTCATTTTTGGGGGTCTTTTAGAGGCCAAGAGGGCTTTTGTAGAGCTGAGTGCCTGTAGCGATGCCATTGAGAAGTGGTGTTTTTTTTGCAATATGGAGTCTTTGATGCAAAGGCAAACGAGCAAGGGCTCACCCCGATTGTCTTTTTGTGAGGAGAATCCTCGAGGGTTTGTTTTTTTCTACTAATTCGGCCATAAAGTGGAACTCGTGTTGATGTAAAGATTTGTTAAATCAAGGTTAAGACTACATTGCCCTGTGAGATGTCAATTCTACCCTTCCTCCCTTCTCTTTCTCCTGCTTCTTGTGTGTGGAGAGAGAGTGAGGTAGAGCGCTCTTTGTGTGTTGAAAGGGTCGAGATAGAAAACGGAAGTGTGTGAGTGCATTGTGGTGATCTTGATGAGCGTCCGTGCACTGGTTTATGTAAAAACAATGGTCTAATATTGTGATCTGGTTTTTTCTAAATTCTAGGGGTGTTGTGAATACCCTAAGATATAGAGAGGCCTTGTGTTGTGTTGGGTGTGTTCCCCCATTCCCACTCTCCATTTTCTTCTACTTCCACTGAGGAGAATAGTGATTGCTCCTATTTGAAGGTGAAGTGATGGTGTTGGCGATGCCAAATATGCGGGTTTTGAAGAGCAAGTGCTGCTCAAGAGGATGTGGTTGGGTTCTCTAATATTCACTAGGTTGAGGCTCGGGGGGTCACTATGTGTAGATTATGTATATCATGTGCATTTTAAGGACTATTTTTAAGACTCCTTATTTGTGAATTTTGGACAAATAAAATATACCCTTTTTTTATTCAATCTGTTAAAAAAATTTCCCAATTCCATTTTATGGTACCCTTCTATATGTGAAAATGCAACAAAAAAATTTAATAACCCCTTCAGTTGCACCCACGTGATAGTTATAGAATTATAAGGCGACCTCCCCCGAGGGTTGAGGTTGCAAAAACCTAGCTCCAAGATTATGGTGTGTTTATGTTTGAGAGTAGTCTCTTGGCTGGACTTCTTCCTGTTTCCGATTACTAACACTCCTAGGGCTTTAAGAGTTTTTGATTTTTTCTACATAAGATCATGTCTGGACATGGATAGGAGCTAGACCAGCTAGTGGCAAATAGAATCTCATTAAATAGGTTTCCATTAAACTTTCTAACCCAATATGCTACTATAGCATGTACATATTACTTCAGGTTTAATCATGGTAGCTGTACTTTGGTGTTTATGAGTCTAGCCACTTGAGGGCGTAGGAGGTCGCTCAAAATTATGGCAAAAATTGTCAAGGTTTCATATGTAAAAGAAATTTTCAAAGTGTGTTAGTTTAATAAAATGATTTGTCTATTGTTATCAAGTTTTGCCAAAATATAGGATGATTGCTCAAATGGGTACTATAGTTGATCCGATCAAGAGAGCACAAATCTCAAAAAAGCTTAAGGCAGCTAGGGATGAATATATAGCATCATTTGGGGCAAAGAACAGAGCATGGTCAAGGCAAAGAGCATATCTTAATTGAACCTGCAAGAATAAGGAGATAAATTATAAAGATACTTTTAAAAAAATCATTGGTAGTTTGTAAACTGATGAAGCTCGTTATGAAGTTGTAAGTGACTACCAAAGTCTTGTTAAAGTTCATTTTTTAATGATAAAGTTTATTTGCAAAGAAAAGTTGAAACTTTGTGACATGGATAACAACTAGGATGCCCATACATCACCTGCATACAGAGCCAATGCTAATAGAATGTTATGCTATTCTATGGGTGTAGGTGAGGGCTACTCTCTTTGGTTTAGCTTTTTGGTTGGTTTACGGTGTGGAGGAATGGCTGTTGGTTTGCAGTTTGTAAAAGAATTTCTAACTTTGGATGGTGACTTGTACCAACCCGATTATATTCAATTATACAAAATCATGCTGTCTAAAGTTTGTTTCGTATAATAAACCTTGTATTTATCTGGGTACCTTGGTCTTTGAACATATGTATGTTTGTCTGTGGGTAATATATGTAGATAACTAAAACACGCACACACACACCTTACGCGAAATCTAGGAACCTTGTTAATATGCTTGTAACTTTCTACTCATGCAGAAATCAGTCGGACATACACTATCGGGCAAAGGCAGCAGTGGAGGAACAATGTGAAACAATACTCCGGGGGATTTTTTGGAGAACATCTTATGCCATACTTGTGGAGATTGTTCTGCATATGGTTGTATTCAAATTTTTTTGGAATAGAACATTTTATTTGCTGCTATAAAACAAATGGACTCGATGGTTTTCACGGGAATAGGGTCTAATGGGTTCAGGGCACATGATAACATTTAAAATAATCTCACATGCTAGGAATAAAGCAAAGTCGAATGGATAGTATTACTGCTAAACATAGGAATGGATCTCTGAGCCGAGGTAGGTGCATGGGCTGTATTTAAACACCGAAAACGGGGAGCGCTATTGAGTGGTATATAAACAAAAGGCGAACTGCAGCATGCATCACACTTGCACCATCGCCCATCGCGCACACACAATCATCAGCGCACGAACACATACTGGGTGCTGGCCCGAACCAAAGGAAGAGGAGGAGACTCCAAGCAAAACACTCCTTGAAGAGACATCTCCCACAGCTAAAAGAGGCAATGACGACTTCAGAGGTAGATCGACGCCTTGATCTACTGAGCTGAACACATTGAACATACACATATGGTGCACTAGTGTCTTGATGTGAATTGCTGAGGTACAAACTCAGGTTTAAGTATGGGGTCAATAAGGATGATTATGCATGAAAGAGTCTTCATAATTTAAGCACATATAGCATCTGGATCCTACTGACCTGCATAACATAAAAGAAAGCATGAAAATATGTACTAATCCGCAAAAACAGTTTTCAAGGAATGCAACAGTGTACAGGTCTTTACTCTAGAATACTGGTCATTAAGTGCATAAACCATACTGATCTTTACTGGTGCATTTGATTAACCAAAACTAAGGAACTCTGAATATCGTTTGCAATAAATCTTTCGTACTGGGCATAAGCAGATGTGATTAGCTGGAGCACTAGCTTATTGGGTATAGTCAGATAAGATGAAATGCCTAATTGAACAATAAAAAAACTGGGACTTCGGGAACCTGCAATAGAATTATTGAGGGGATAACACATGCTTCATCAACTAATATAATGAAATGTCTGAGTACTTAGACCACTTTTCAGATTTTTAAATACCCTCCTAAGCACACAAATGCATGCAAATAAATGTAGTCTGGTTGTTGATAACACTCGGTTATGCATTTGCACACAAATGCATGCAAATAAATGTAGTCAGGTTGTTGATAACACTCGGTTATGCATACCTGATCATATGCATGTCTGTATAAATTAGTTCTGGAAGATAATAAATGTGGAAGTGGTTGCTTGTCGAGAAAAATGGTATAATAACTTTGTTTTTTGAGCGGTTTTTGAATCACATATTAAGTTGGACTTAGGGAATCCTTTCGCAAATCTACTCTCTGATCCAAAAATATATCATAGGGAATGAGTGGGATATACACTAGGGCGGGCTGAGCTGGTCCGAGAATATAAAATCTTTAAAAAAAGGGGTGTTGGGAACCAAGTTGGTTGAATACACATGCTTGCTCAAAGTTCACGTAATTGTGGGAATAACTTGATGGTTGCAGTCCTGAAGACTTAATCTGAATAAATTCTTTTTGTTGTTGAAACTGGATTATGCTTAACCAATCATATGCAGGTCTTAATAAAGGTAGTTTTTGGAAAGACATGAATATTAAAGTTTTTTTTGGAAGACAACTGGTTGCTTGTCAAGAAAAATGACTGGTTTTTTTTAGAGCAGTTTTTGAATCACATATTATTCTATACAGGAAGATAATTGGAATAGTTGAAACCTTGGTACAGTTATGGTGTTTTTGAAAATTGCTTAGGAAAACAAACAAAACTCTGGAAAAAAAAATTCAAATATTGAGTACAATGATTTCCAATGCTCATGAAATGAATGCTTGTTTGATACAGAAACCAAACAAAGCAAGGCTGACTGCACGAATTAGGGTGAATAATAACCCAGAGAACATGAAGGCAATTAATAATAAGCTACAAATGGCCAGATTGGAGCTTAAATCACCTACAGTAGAACCCTATAGGACTAGGGAATACTTGCCTAGGAAAGCAAAAGCAGTTTTTGAACCAACCATTGTAAAAAATCAAAATTCAGGATAATAGTAGGAGGTTGTTCTAGGGGTGTGATAGCAATAACAAGTGGCAGAGATCACTTGGTACCTATCTACCCATTCATTGTGCCTATTCTAATAAGCTTTGATGTTTGGATGGTGCCAGGTACCGATCTCTCCTTCACTTACCAGAGGACGTACCTACTTCTCCTGAGTGGAAAATTGTACTTCATACTTGAAAAATTAATTCAGTAATTTATGATCATGTTCTCTTATTGTATAAGTATGATTGTATCATACCTTGAAGTCTACTGGTTGTGTTCAATGGTGCAATTCACTATATAGTTCTATACAGTTGGAAAAATAAAAGTAAACACACACACACACATAGTGTTACTTTAGTACTCATTGTTTTTTTAGCTTACCTTAAAAAAGACCACACATAGACCTAGCCCTTCTTTCGAGACCTGTTGGGGGGGTTTTTTTTGGCAATGATAAACACATACACACAACTTTTTAACCGGGGAATCCTAAACACTTGAGATCCTACTTAAAACCACTGCCGTGTATTAGCACCACGGGGAATAGCCCTTGTAATTAACCTATGAACTGTGTAGTGTTACTACCTTTGGTGTGGCCGAGCGTGATTACATTTTGGGAGTTCCTCTTCATTACACCAAGAAGGCGGCCTCACCATCCTCGCTGTGAATATCCCCACTCATGGGTATCTGCGGGCCAAACAGGGCAACCACACACACACACAGACACACACACACACTCCAAGAAGGTGACCCTGCTCACTTATGGCTCTCGCTCATGACACAGGACTGGTAGTCCCTCCTCCTTCCCCTATATAAACAGGTGAGGGTGCATCTCTGTCCCTCACTTAGCCCAGGTTGTTCTGTCTTGTTTAAACTAAATAACCTACTGCTTGCTTCAAACACGGAATTATGGAGCTCACTACTCATGTTTCTCAGGTTTTTTCCTTTCCCATGCTTACTTCTTTACGGGTTTTTGAGTTCTGATAAAGGTATACATTAAGCATACATCAAGTTCTGGCCGTTACAACAAGGTAAGTATAAATGGATGTCAGATGTTGGCATGATAATGGTATAAACTTGCTCTGAACCTTGCCTCTAGTATCGACTCCCTGGTATTTTCTGAGGTATGAGGGTTGGCTTTTTGACCTTTGCTTATAACTACTGTTGTCGTAAAAACAATGGTTTTTTCCTAAAATAACACATCCTATTTGTCAAGTTTCTATGGCCACTGTGCGCAGTAGGACTTAATTATGTTCCAATAATTGTTCTATGGTCTTGTGATTACCAATAAACTTGGGGCTTTTTTTTGTAGCCTCTGCAGGTTGATGCCATTTGCAGACTTATCATAAAGCAGTGGCTTATTGGCAAAAACATCTTGTTAGACTACATTTTTTAATGAATAATGGGGATTATTTTTTGGCTTTTTTAGCACCGGAAGCCCTGTGGAATATGTGATACTGGGCATACTGAATTTTTGAGTGGGAACTATCAATTAAGCTTGGCATCAAGACCACTGTGGATTTAAGCTTGGTAAAACCCACAATTCTGGGTTAACTAAAGTCCAAAAAAAGGGGGTTTTTTATGCATTGATATTGAAGGTAAGTATACGGTAACTACCGCTTGGCTTGACATTGGTATGGTAAGTATCCTATCGGTACATAATGGAGCTTTGGGATGGGGTACATACCCCGGATGAGTATTAATTCTTACACTTGGTACTGTTGCTTCTGTAACTGGGTATCATGATGTTTGTCGCTTATGAGATTTGGTAAAACCCTCCGTATGGGGTGGCGTATTGAACTTTTGGGCCGTATTTTTTGCCCATGTACACGCTAATGTTGCATATTTTTATGGTAACCTTGGAGGAAATATGGCTTGATTGCGTTCTATGTATGGACCTGTTCGATATTAGTTTGATTGTTCGAGACAATGCAATACACTATTTGCATTCACAGCTTGCCCTTGTTTTTTTTGTTTTAAAACAATTGGACGGCGGGCTAGGATACCACTAAAGGTCTCTACCACTTGTCTTGCTATGAGATTGTGACTTATAAAAGTAGCTTATTTGTGCCACTAAATAGAAAATTTTCTAGGACTTCTTACATATTCAGTACAATCCCTTTTGGCTTACAAGAAACTCTACAGACGTCTCCCTTAATCTTCCTCAGCAAATCTTCCACATTTTTACTGCAGACATTACACAATGCTACAAAAACATTCCCCTTGAAGGGGATCTTGTCCTTAAGACCATTCTTGCCAAGGTGATTAAAATGGCCTTCTCCAATGCTAAAAAGAATAATTTTTTTTACATCTCTCTTTCCAAAAAAAACCCGGGTGGATAAAAAAGATCCTTACACTCCTTACACATCGATGAAGCTAAGCTTTGCTTTTACATCTCCTCGCTGCTTTGTAACTGCACTATAGTTTCCGGGGGTCTATGCTTCAACCAATGCCTAGGCATCCCCATTGGATTCTCTTATTCTACACTTATGTGTAATATTTACCTTGCTTTCTTTGAAAAAAATTGGTTTCTCAGAACCATGGAATCGTGCAAAAATAATCTTTCACACTTCAGACATACCTTTAGATGTATGGATGACCTACTTAGTGTCAACAATAGAGACTTCCTCAAAGAAATTTGTCTAATTTATCCTCACTACCTTACAATTGAACCCACAGCTTTACATGAGATCATCACACCCAATGGGCCTTTTTGCACATCGGTTCAACTCCTTAACCTTTCTATCTCCCTTCATATCCCATCTGCCGGTGGGTATGACCTAAGGTTTGTTTGGAAAAGGGATCTCCTGAAATTACCACTTGTGGAATTCATAAAAAAGAATAGCAATAGGCCTCACAACTGCTATTAGTTCATGTATCAGCCTGCTACACTTAATTTGCTATTCTTCCTCTGATTCTTTTCTTGCTTGGGAGGAGGTTAATCTACTAATCAGAAAGTATTGCCTTAACAGGTTTAATAGAAACCAGGTCTGCAACATTATTACATAGGCTCTCACCCAGCATAGTTGGCTTGGGTTACACTTTAACCAAGAGATTCACATCTCTCTAATAAGGTAGTAGGCCCATACACAATGGGCCTACTACCAACCCATTGTGTATGGCGCCTGGGTTAGGGCGGGTACACACACACACACACACACACATTGTGTTACTTTAGTACTCTTTGTTTTTTTAGCTTACCTTAAAAAAGACCACACATAGACCTAGCCCTTCTTTCGGGACCCGTTGGGGGGTTTTTTCTGGCAATGATAAACACATACACACAACTCTTTAACCGGGGCAGCCTAAATACTTTAGATCCTACTTAAAACCACTACCGTGTATTAGCACCATGGGGCATAGCCCTTCTAGTTAACCTATGAACCGTGTAGTGTTACTATCCCCGGCGTGGCCGAGCATGATTACATTTTTGGAGTTCCTCTTCATTACACCAAGAAGGCGGCCTCTCCATCCTCGCTGTGGATCTCCCCACTCATGGGTATCTGCGTGCCAAACAAGGCAACCACACACACACACACACACGCAAGGAAGGCAACCCTGCTCACTTATGGCTCCCGCTCATGACACAAGACTGGTAGTCCCTCCTCCTTCCCCTATATAAATAGGTGAGGGTGCATCTCTACCCCTCACTTAGCTCAGGTTGTTCTGTCTTGTTTAAACTAAATAACCTACTGCTTGCTTCAAACACGGAATTATGGAGCTCACTACTCATGTTTCTCAGGTTTTTCCCTTTCCCATGCTTACTTCTTTACTAGTTTTTGAGTTTTAACAAAGGTATACATTGAGCATATATCAGGTTCTGGCCGTTACAACAAGGTAAGTATAAATGGATGTCGGATGTTGGCATGATAATGGTATAAAATTTGCTCTGAACCTTGCCTCTGGTATTGACTGCCTGGTATTTTCTGAGGTATGAGGGTTGGCTTTTTGAACTTTGTTTATAACTAGTGCTGTCGTAAAAAAACTGGTTTTTTTCTAAAATAACACATCCTACTGTCAAATTTTTATGGGGGTTGTGCGCAACAAGACTTAATTCTGTTCCAACAATGGGTCTATGGTCTTGTGATTACCAATAAACTTGGGGGTTTTTTTTGTAGCCTTTGTAGGGTCATAAAGCAGTGGTTTATTGGCAAAAACATCTTGTCAGAGTGCGTTTTGTTTGTGAATAATGGGGATTATTTTTAGCACGGGAAGCCCTAGGGAATATGTGATACTAGACATACTGAATTTTTGAGTGGGAACTATCAATTAAGCTTGGCATCAAGAACATTGTGGCTTTGATCTTGGTAAAACCCACCATTTTGGGTTAACTAAAGTCCAAAGAAAGGGGTTTTTTACGTACTGATGTTGAAGGTAAGTATACGGTAACTGTCGCTTGGCTTGACATTGGTATATTAAAAATCTAGCTATCGGTACATAATGGAGCTTTGGGATGGGGGACATACCCCGGATGAGTATTAATTCTTACACTTGGTACTATTGTTGTTGTAACTGGGTATCATGATGTTTGTCACTTATGAGATCTGGTAAAACCCTCCGTATGAGGTGGCATATTGAACTTTTGGGCCGTTTTTTTGCCCATGTACACACTAATGTTGCATATTTTTATGTTAACCTTTGATGGAATATGACTCTATTGCATTCTATGTTTGGACCTGTTCGATATAAGTTTGACTGTTTGAGACAATGCAATACACTATTTGCATTCACAGCTTGCCCTTGTTTTTTTGGTTTTGAAATAGTTGGACGGGCTAGGATACTACTAAAGTCTCTACCACTTGGCTTGCTATGAGATTGTGACTTATAAAAGTAGGAAGGACTGGACTCCATTTGAAACATAAACATTATCAGCTCTGAACATTGAACAAACTCAATAAACAATATTTAGGCTTGTTTACTGATGGAACCTCATTAATTTGGTAGTTAAAAACTCAAGTAGTTTGTTTTTTTTTGGGGGAGCATACCACTTGGAGTAGAATGGTAAGTATGATACTTGGATTAGAAGAGGTGATTGCCTTCTAAAACAAAGTAGTTCTCTTTGACTAGAAACATTGGGATTCTTCTAAGAAAATGAGAGAAAAAATATGTATTTTGTTTTACTTTGGACTTAGCTTGTAAAAGGTTGAAAAAAGTTTTGTAAGATGGACATGGATAACAACTGGTATAGTCCATTAATACCTGTAAAACACATCCAAGGCTAACTGAATTGTTGTCTTGTTTGGATGGATGCAAGTAAGGACTCTATCTTATCTTGGAAGGTTTTTTTACTTTGGCAAGTTGTCCTACACTGGAGGGAACACTCACTTATGATCTAGGAAGTTCTTTTACTATCTGTATACTGAAGGGGACATCTTTCCTACAATCATTGTACTTAAATAATTCTAATACAAAGTTGTTTTTGTACTTATCTATTCTTCGTTCCATTGCTAGCTGTCTTTTGAACGTAAAAGTTCAATTATGTCTTATTATCTAAGATTAAACAGCTACACACACACACACACACACACACATACACACACACACACACACACACAATGTTACTTAAGGACCATTAGCAAATTGGACACTTTTAGCTTCACTATATTAGGAGTCCACCATGGGAATTAACCCTTCTGGAGGACATGGTGGTTTTTTACAAAGGAGGGTGGTTTACTTTCTTTAGTATTACTTGCCATGAAGGCACCTTGTGTATCTCTCATTCTGCTTATAGGCGGCCTCATTGTAGCTAAGGGGGTCTCTCCATTCATGGCGCTTTTCTCATCACACCAATCTGAGGGCCGTTCTCCTTCCTCTATTTAAAGAGGTGAGGGTGCATCTATGACCCTCACTTAGCTTTGGTTGTTGTTTCTACTTACACTAAGTAGAACATGAGGGGATCTTTCACTTTGAAGTATGGAGCTCGTAACATAGGTTTCTCAGGTTGGCCTCTCCGCCCTTGCATATTTTCTTGCAGACCCATTTTTTTGAAAAAAGAGAGGGGTGCTATTTCACCATGTTAATAATGTTATAGCCTGTTTTGATATCATGGTTCTTGATGTGGTTTCTACTCTGCATAAACGGATCCTGGTTATGGTCCTGGTTGTGTGATGAGTTATATGATGATGATATTTTTTGGCATGGCTTGTTTACCCTTCTGTGTCTTACTATTCTTACAATATTGGGTTATTTTGTTACCACATGCCTTGGCAATATAGGGCCCTTATTGACAATAGCGGTACGGGCGGGTTTTCCCTATGCTTTTTACTAGCTTTTTATATGTTGCACAATATTAATCTAATCAAATAGGGGTTTTTCCCTAAATGCTTCTGTTACGGGTTTCTAAAAAACAATGGTTTGGGGTTTTTTTGTGGTTACCCCTGCTGCTTAAACACCATTTTGATTCTAAGGAACCTCTAATGGTTTCAAACTTGCTGCTGGTTACAATACGTGCACTATTCTGGCTTATGGTAAACTAGGGGGCTTGATCTGGCTGCTTACAGATATTGGATTGTTGCTAGTTATTTTGTTTTGGGATTTTGGCCCGATTGCTTGCAATTACAGGGCTTATTTCGGTACTAGGTAGCTTGATAAGGTGCTACAATACTTTTTCATTCACAAGGACACGTAAAGTTGGAAACTAAAACCATATGGGCTCATATTCCTTTGCTTTCATGGTTTGACTTAAGGATTGGCTTGACACCGCAAGGGCTCCTTGCCACTTGGCATGCTATCAGAGGTTTATGCTAAGTGATCTACAAGGAGGGAAATTATTTGGATTCTTTGTGAAGGGCATAAACTGTATTTAACCTAAACAAAAACAAGCTTGATATTTTGAACTATTAAAGAAATTTTTTATATAGAAAAGCTTCTTTTATATCTTCTTGTGGTGAAGCTTCATTAATCTTGAAAAGATAAATAAACCGTTAAAGATGTTGATGGGGGATTAAGACGCTTGGATTAGAAGGGGTGATGGCCTTCTAATCCAAATAATAGTATTTTTTGCCAAAAACTTTGGGTTTTTTAATGAAAGGAGAAGTACATTTTGGAACACATAAATTACTTTTGGACTAAGCTTGTAAGTTTTCATTTTTTTTTAATGTAAGATGGACATGGATAACAATAGGCATGGTCCATTGATACCTGTAAAACACATCCAAGGCTAACATATCTGTTGTCTTGTTTGGATGGATGCAGGTAAGGACTCTATCTTACCTTGGAAAGTTTTTTTCTGGCTAGTGAGCTGTCCAACACTCGATTACACATTTACCTACTGCTTGGGAAGTTCTTTTGTTAAATTGTATACTGGAATGGTGCTTCATTCTTACAATCATTCTACAAAAATAATTCTAAGACTGAATTGTTTTGTACTTATCATTTCCTTTGTTCTAAAGCCAGTTAGAATAGCTACACATTAGGAAAGTTTTGAACTCATTTTTGGGCCTTTTAAGAGTGCCACATCATCAAAGTTGTACAAAATAAAGCAAACCCGGTAGACCCCTCTAAATATTTCTCAGAACCCCATGATATGACCTATCATAGGAAAGCTTTTAAAAAATGGATTCTAAAGAGATAAGGTCCGAAAAGTTTGGATGACTTCTATGAAAGTTATGCCATTTTTTTTTTCAATCAACCAATTTTTGTTATCGTTACGGTAATCTAAAATCACATTTTTCTAGATCTATATGAAGGCAATGTCCGATACATGCATGCTATATATCAATAGATAGCATTTGAGGAGTAGATTCTAAATATCCAACCTCCGACAAGTTTGGATCTTATTTACAAAAAATTTACCGATCCCCACTTTTTGAAATCTATGCCACATCAACAATTCTTACAAGGCCCAAAAATGAGATCAAACTTTTCCTAATGACATACACATTTATATATGTGTGTGTGTGTGTGTGTGTATGTATATATGTATGTGTGTGTGTATATATATGTATATATGTATGTGTGTGTGTGTGTGTGTGTGTGTGTGTGTGTGTGTATATAGAGAGAGAGAGAGGAGGAGGATGAGCGTTTGCTAGGGTTTGCCAGGTCGAGCTCCTAGACTTTGCACTAAAGATGCCCCATCACTTCATCAAAGGCTGCATCGGATCCGTCTATGCCAACCAGAGCATAAGGTCAGCTCTCTGTCTTCTAGGGGAGAAAAGCTAATGGATCACTTGTGTAATTCTAAAGAAGCTAATGGATCACTTGCGTAAGCAAGAGCGCTTAGGGCTAGAATTCCATCTAACCCTAGACCGCTATTAAATACAAATATTGGGAAAACAACAGCTTCCACATCTACTAATCCCAAATTGGTTGATAAAGGCAAGAGAGTGGTGGACTCTGAAGGCTTCACAACTGCAAAGAAACACAAAAAAATGACAAATCAAGTCAAACCTTGCATTACAGGGGCTTGCAATGCCTTTATGGTGGAGCTAAGGGAGGGTACTAAGGAGTGCTCACATGTATTAAAGCTTCTCTTAATCCTCAATGGTTATTGGACCACCCTAGTGGGAGCTACTCTATTTTTCTAAAATAGACTCTCTATGGGGATCATTGTTGGTAATTAATGTGTATGGAGACAATAACCCGAGGTTAAGAGGGGAGCTTTGGAATTGGTTGTCTAGTACCCCCCTAGCTTTAGGCTTAGTGGGAAGAGACTTTAATATGGTATGTGGAGTTGAGGATACTACAACTATTGGTACTATGATAACCAAGCTAGAAAATAAACCTTGGGATTGTTTTGTTGCTGTTGGGGCCTTACAGGATGCATGGCTCTCTACCTCTCATCAAAATCAGGGCTTTACTTTTCATGCACAATCCCATGTTTCATAATGGTCCATGTTAGATAGGATGTATTTGTGAGAAATAAGTGGTTACCTGCTAATGTTGAAATGACAATGGATATGCAGTGCTCCTTGTTGGATCATTATCCCTTAGTGTTGTCTCTTTCTAGTGCTTTGTATGCTTCTAACATGAAGAATGTGGGTCTTGCTAGACCTCTCATGGTTAATAATACATTGTTGAAGCACTCATCTTTTCAGCTGGCTGTGTATAAATTGATTGACCAAGTCAATGTTATGTTTAAAGGCAAGGATCTTATGCAGGCTTGGCATTAATTGTGTGATAATATGTGGCATTTCATTAGGGATGTTGGTAAGCAGGTGGTAGACCAAAAATATGAACATGTAGTTACTACATCTAAATACATTAAACAAGTTTTTGCTTCTGATGTAACCACATTGACAGACTTAGAGGTTGAAAATCCAACTGCAGGAAGATTGACTATAAAAAAAAGTGACTAAGATATGGCAACGAGGGATAGGTTTTTGTGTAGACATTCAGAACCTAAAGATGTTCAATGCTCATTCAAATTCTATTTTAGCAAACTCAAATCTAAGTATTCAAGGGAATGTATAACCAAGATTGTTTATACTGATGGTATTGTGGTAACTCAGCCAATTGCAATTATGGATGAATGTAAAGTGTATTTTGAGGGAATCTTGAACAGAGAAGTGGGTTAATCTCCTAAAAGGCAGCAAGCTATTGATCTCCTGCTATCTGTGGTGGATTCATGTGTTGAGGAAAGTAATGCCAGAAGCCTAGAGGAACTACTTGATCAAGCAGAGCTACAATGGGCCGTCAAAAAGTTAGCTAATGATAAAACACATGGAGTGTGTGGATTGACTAAAGATTTTTTGGTGGGATTATGGGATAAGATGTACCCACTAATAATCACAATAGTCATTAACCAGATCTTGCTAACTCAACATATGGACCCACTGTTGAAACAGGTTATCATCAACTTACTCCTACGAAGATTTACTAAGTTGCATTATACGCCAAACATTCAATGTATTATATGTATTTAATGGCCGTATAATATGTTTGAACAAATAAAACAATTGCATTATACGATGACAAATCATTGAATGCAACCCTCCGCATTATTTCTCTGCACTTTGATCAAAAAATTCTTCTATTAAAGATTTTTTTGATCGAAGAAAAAACTCGATTGAAGTGCATAGTTTATATATGCGACCAGCGATGCCCCTCAACAACATTTCACATAGTCAAGTATCAAATTGTTTGAAAAACTAATCCTCTTTCTCTATAGAAAAATATGTGAAAAATTATTTTAAAAAACTACAAATTTTAGTTATTTATTAAATTTATTTTTAATGATACAATTATAGTTTAATTATTATAATTTATACTAGATTTTGTTTTTGTTTTTAAATTCAAATTTGAAGAGTTTTAAAATCTAGAACTGTGCTCTTTTTGTGTTGGAGTTTTCTCACACTTAAGTAGGAGAATCTTAGGTTTTGAAACCGTCTATCATTGTGTTGGACTATATACTCATACTTGAAGATGGGTACGTATCGTAAATAGTGATTATTTTTGTTTGTAATAGAGTAAAAGTGTTTACTCACACTGTAGATAATCAGTTTTTTCACTTAGATTAAGATTTTACACCCAAAATTTACAGGCTTAGAGTTTTTGTTTGAGAGATGAAAAACTTTACTTGAATATGGACCTGCACGATATATAAATTTGATTATGATTTTTCTCATATTTAGGTTGTAATATTATCTTGTGTCTAAGATTTTGTGTTATTATGTTACATATTCCACACATTTATATAGGTTCTAATAATTTATTTTTGTTGTGTTTAAGTTTATCTCACATTTCAAAATGAATATAGAATTAGGAATTTTCGAGTCCTTATGTTAGAGTGATGAAGTCACACATGGTGGAAGTTTGACCAAGTTTTTAATTGAAGTTTTTTTATCGTACTTGATGTTCATCTTGTACGGTTAGAAGTGCTTCAACTATAATAATGTTATCACCTTGTTGTATTAGAACAATTTCTCATACTTCTGGGAAGATTTCTAATTAAAATTTCTTGGATGTAGTTGATGTTTATCTTGTACCCCTAGGAGTGCTTTGATTACAATATTATCACCTTGTTGTGTTAGAGTAGTTTCTCACACTTTCAAGAAGATATGTAACAATCAATACAGATTGTTTTTACAAATGTGATTTGTAAAACATCATGATAATGTAGCTACAATCCAAAATTGTTCGTTAGTAACCATTGCGTTGAGCTAGTGTATTTTGCTAAATTTCAAGATGGCCCGAAGCGATAAATTATTGTTTAGGGTATGATTCTTATTATTTTTAGGTATAAAGTATGTGAAATTTATTCCAAATATCTTAACAGTGAATTATATTCTCTTTTTGGATGTGTACTTACAACGAAAAAATTTGGATATGGTTGACTAAGTGCTATCAAGTTTTGACATAATCAATTAACAAATTGTGTACTTCACATGTGTGATTAATAGAAGGATCAACTTACAGATTATAATTGTCTATTTGTTACATATCTCTTTTGCACAACATGGTTCATGGTCATGAGAAGATGTGCGTGCAATGTGCATGAAATAGTGCTAGGGCGAATTGCATCTCGCTTGAATTGCAAGTCTTGTCACCATGTGATCATTAGCAATGCTACTAGGATCAAAGAACATTTGTTAAAAGTGCTAGGCAATGTCGGGTCTTGTACTTTGCCTCCACGAGACATATATGAAATATTTTTGGATTATGCACAAAAGGTGAAGGCTATACTTGAGAGAAAATTCAAAGGGGCAAGCAAAAGCGATCGTACTTTGGGAAGAGCAGATCCAATGGATGAAGACATATAAATGAGAAGAGGATCTGATGTGCGCTAAAAATAGAGAGCACAATTGTCCTAATGTTTCTTTCTAGAGTGAAGTGCATAGTACAACATCCTTTGAAGTAGGTTCATGTAGTAATGCATTTTATTCGAAGAGAAATTGTACCGATGCTATCGAAAGAGGGATATCTACTGATCAAACATCCCATTAAGATTTTGATAGTGGTTATACATGTTGCATTTGAAGTGGACGCAAGAATTTCTCCCATGTGCTATTCCATTCAATATAGTGCACAACCTTATCTTCAAAGATGCATTGATGAGCACCATCCAAAAAGGATTTGCGATGTTGGATTATGACAAAATGCACATAGAGTATGTTGACAAAGTCAAAGATGAAATAGAATCGCATGCTCAAATATTATATCTTCCTACCTTTGGGTGTACTATAGCTTTGGACGGATGGACTAATTGTTAAAAGAAGCCTTTAATCAATGTGTTTTTCCTCGAGGGTCAGTATTTTTAGAATCCATTGATACGTCCTTGAAAGGAAAACTATTTTCTTTCTTTCAAAGATCTATGAGCATGCCATATCAAAAGTTGGAGGGATAAGAAATGTGAACAACCATCATCACCGACAATGCTGCAAAATATAAAGGTGCCGGTCTTGTAATTCAAGCAAAGTACACGAAATTAACATGGGTACCATGTGTGCACATACTATCAATCTGCTTCTAAAAGACTTGGAAAAGTTGACAAAATAAAGAATACTTTGCTGGAAGCAAACACAATAGTAAATTTCATTAGAGACCATCAATTTTCATATGCCTTATTTAGAACAAAGTTGCCTAACAAGGCATTACAAAGATTTTGTGAATTCAATTTGCTATTGCACATTATGTGTTGCTACATGCCCTGGTGGAAGTAGTTGCCAACAGGTGATGGGATGCATGGCTTAGCAAATATCCCAGCTACCAAGGTACATCATTAAGGATTCATCAACTTGTCAATTCTCCAGTGTTTTGGAGAAATGTGAAAAAGGTTGTCAATGTTATTAAACCCTTTGTAGACTTGCTATGCTTGGTTGATAAAGATTATTTTGTCTTTGGGAAGGTGTATTGGTATATGTCAAAATCCATTGAAAAGCTCAAGGACTTTTAAGGCTACACTGGTAGAGACAATTTTTTTTTGGTTTCATGTGCAAAATCTTGATGGACGCAAATGCACACGTCGTTACACAATGCAGCATTTGCTTTCATTCCAAAATTTTAGCTCCATGAACAATTCTCCAATTGTAAAGTGATGCATGGTTTTAAAGTTGTTTGCATGAAACTCTTAGGGTCCAAAGGGAGAAAAGATGCATTTCACCAGCGTGTTGACTATGCAAATAGAGCTGGTATGTTTGGTGATCCTTGGCACATTGTCACCATCAAAAAAATCACTACGCCTATGTGGTGGAAAGAATATGGTGGAGAAAAGATAGAATCACAACACGTAGCTATCACGATGTTATTTGTTGATGCTTCAAGTGGTAGTTTACAAGAGAAATTGGTCTGCATTTGACTTCCTACACATTAAAAAGGAAATAGATTACAGCCACAACGAACCGAGGCTCTGGTATATGTGTTTTGTAATATGAAATTTTTGCAACATTGCAATGAGAGCGGCTAAATATTGCTTTGGTATAAAGAAAACGCATGAGGGAGTTGCTATTGAGGTGCAAAGTGATGGTGAGTCAGAGTGAGAGGTGGCTTTAGAATGCTTAGACATGGAAGACATTGATGACATGGTTCCGGTGTTTGATTGTGACGACATTGTTTAAAATCATTTTTGGTACAATGTACTTGTAATCTGCTTTTTTTTGTTGGCCATATCTTATGATCTCTCTATTTTTACTATGTCATTTTGTGTCGTGTTGTCTATCACTTTTATTTTACACATAGTGTATACAATTCCCCGATATATGGATGAAAAAGACACAAAGTGATAAATATTTGAGTTGATTACATAGAAAGATTACCAAAAGATCGCTTGAATGATAACAAAAATGAAATTAAATGCTTTTACAACTCAGCAGGTTCAGTGAGATCTTCCAAATTCTCATTCAAAAAAAATCATTAGAGCCAATGTATGCAGAGTGGAAGATGCAATCAAAAAGGCATTGATGTTGGTTGTGGCACCTGCAACATCTTCTTCTGCAAGAGGACCAAACGTTTTGATGTACTTTGTGATCTTATTTTGAGCTAGTGCAAGCTCTCTTGTAGTGGTATTAAGTTGTGTCTCAAGCTCTAACACTTTCAATCGCAAGCTTGTAGGAGTTTCACCTTGGCTTGCTAGGTTAACCCCCTGGCTTTCCATCTCCACAATGATTTTATGCTCCTTTGGCAAAAGACGACTAGATGCTTCTGCAATGGTGAGGGCCTTTGCTTGTTCTGTGGTGAAACCTTGTCGACAATGCGGCCAAGCCCAACACCCGCATTAGAAGACTTATCATCCCAATTAATCCTTTTGCCCAACATGTACTGTACGTAGCATTGCTGAATGAAGTACATGGCAATCTAGTTATTGTTGGGGATAGCTCATTGTTGATGGATAAATTCTTGGAGAAGAAGTCTTGCCAAGCCCACATGTTGCAGGTCACAGAGCTTCATTAGTGGATTTCCCTTTGCGTGGCCACTTGTCCTGAAGAGTGTTCTTTAAATAAAATATTTCGGACACAATTCTTTGCATTGTTGGTGACTCAAGGGCTCTCCCTCATGCAACAGTTCATCCTTCTGAATGTTGGCAATAAATTATAAGTCCATTCGGCCATATCAAATTTTCTCCTCATTGGATAATCCATCGTGCCTCATCGTAATCAAGGTCTTCATCCATATCTACACATCAAACACCAAAATATAGCATAAATAAACGATAAATAATTTGCAAGTTGAAATTATCAAATCAATAAACAAAAAAAGACGTAAATGTCACTTAAACCAACTTTAATAATTTAATGAGACGACTTGAACTTAAAGACATTACCATAAAATACCACTTAAGCAGTGATGTGATATTTAAATTATCTTTAAATTAACAACACAATGACAATTTCAACCCCAAAAAAGGATGTTTGTATTTATTCATCTTTTGGTCGTAGACTAGAAGAAGATACAACATTTGTTCCAACTATGTGGGCTCCATTTATACATAGAGACAAATCAAAAGTCGTAGTTTGATTTTGCGAATTTCTATCTTGCTTAAATCTAGTATCTTATGTATTTTCTTTACAAAGGCTCTCTAATATCGATCAGTCGGCTGTGCATGCAATTATGTATGTGTTTTAGAACAGAACATAGAGAATATACATGGAGAATTGTTGGTGTTCAAACGGTGGTTTGCTTGTGAGTTGTGTCAAGTTTTGAAGGTGAACACTAGTGGATTAGGGTGTTGTGTATATCCTGGGCTATAGAGAGGCATTGTGTTTGTGTTTCAAGTGTGTTCCCATTTCCCCATATCCATCTTCAATTGCCCCCACTAAGGAGCACATTGATGCTCCAATTTGAAGATTGATGGTGATGTTTGATGCTGACAAGTAGTTGGCGAATGGTCGAGAAATGTTCGTTGGTCAGATTTGAAGGTGGTAGAGATGGTGGGGCCAAGTTATGGCCCCATTTTAAAGGTGTTGAAGACCCTGAAGAGTGGGTCGCGGATTTCAAATTATGGATGTTGTCTTTGCGGATGTAGAGTGATGAAGAAAAGTTGCAGAGGGTGCTGCTAGTGATGAGCGAGCATGCATAGATTTGGTTTGATGGTCTAAAATGTGCAGATCAAGGCTCATGGAAGGAGCATCAGAGTCCACTTTTGAAGCGGTTTTGAAAGGTGATTACTCCAATGGAGGATGGTGCATATCTGAGAGTGCTATGCCAAGATGTAAGTAAATATTTTTTCATTTCCTTTGAGCAGTTGGAAGGCAGCTAGAGATTGCTACGGGTGTCAAAGGAAATTGGTATTTCAAGTTGTCAAATATTCTTGAGTGCTTGCATCCAAAGATGAGGGAAAAGGTGGAGTGTGGTGCAGATAGCTATGAAGATATGGTGTACCTGACCAAATTGAAGAGCAGAAAGGTGAAGCAAAAGATGGAGTTGGGCTTGTTGAAGCCTATGGATTATATGCCTGTTGCGGTGACATAGTGTTCTATGTTTCAATCAAAGGTGGTACCAATTTTTTGAAGTGCAGATCATGTTGAGGTAAGAATGATGGTCAATTATGTTCCTTGGAGGTTTCCAGTTTGTAGTGTTCCTATGCCAGTGGTGGATGGGCTTGTTACTGAGGATCAGCCCCTTGTTGAAGAGAGCGTGTGTGTTGAAGAGGTAGCCGATGCCAAATTCCAAGATCAGTTTGAAGAGGTAAAGCTTGTTTTTTTGAAGGTGCATGAAGAGGTAGTAGAGTGTAGTTAGGTTGCAGATGCCACATGCATGGAAGTGGATGAAGAAAGTGTGCAAAGCCAAGATTTTTTGGATCATCATGAGGATGAAGATGCTGATACGGAGTCGGTATGTGGTGTTGATGATGGTAAAGAAACAAGCTCAATTATTTGGGAGACAAAAGAGGAGGATAGAGTGGATGAGTCCACTTCCTATGGCAAGGAGACAGAGTTTGATGACCATGTGCTGGTAAGAGTAAAGCTGCCTTGTTATGTTTCTGATAACATATTGAAAGAAGAGAAGGTTGAAGTTCCAAAGCCGACAAAGGTATATAGTTGAAGGTGCTATGTGGTACCATGTTGAATTTTCTCATGAAGATAGAGTTGGAAAGTGCTATGGCGGTGCAATTGGTTCAAAGCTTTACAAAGGAGGGCAAGACTGAGTTTAGGGACAACGAAGTTGGTCTACAGAGTTGACAAGAAGAGGATGATAAAGCGAAAACCCATGGGGTTGAACATTTTTCTTGTGCTCATGATGTGTTGGGATGTTGATCAAAGGAATGAGAAGCTGGAGTTATCTACGAATTACATTGGTGATGCTATAAATACACGTTCTTTGGACTAGGTATGCACTGAGTGCGAGTCTCATTGGGGGTTTGATGATCCCATGGTTGCTATAAATAAAGGTATGCAAGTGCTTGTGGATAGAGCTTTGACCATGGCACATGAAATGAGAGGGTTAGCCTCTCCAAAAGTGGAGATTTTGTTGGGTGAGCAGTGTTCTATGGGTGTGCTGACAAAGGCCGATGGAGGGCTGATGTGGAGAAGATTTATTGTGGGTGCAGCAGTGCTCTTTTGAGGAGAGCCCCAATTTATATGGCTGGGTGGGAGGGTCAGGTATGTCTTTCTTGAATGAAGGTTTTCTTGAAGATGCTTTGGTGTAGGAGGATGCTTGGAGTGGTGAAAGTAGGCCATGGGTGGCTTGCGGATATGATGGGCTATGTGATGGGGTGCAACACTATGAGATGCACATCAGGTGGATGGAATAAGTCAATGCCAGATATTTGACCCAAGTGGAAGTTATGATGTGATGCAGGGGGTGGGGCAACCCACTTGAAATTTGACAGTAGGAAAAATAGAACTTTGTACATATGGTTTTGGTCTGCTGATAGTGTTTTCCTGGTGTGTATAGTTTGTAAAAGAATAAAGCAGCTTTGTGGTTGAACATGAATATTCAACAAGGGGTTTGGGCAATGATGGTGCAGCCAAAGTTGATCGACCATGGAAGATGGCATAAGCAGGTATGCATGGGCTAGTAGGTGCATGAAAAAGGGCTGCAACAAATACAAAGATCATGGGTAGGTAGGTAGCAGTTATTGTGTATGTCCGATGAGGTTTTATAGGCTAGAAGGGCTTCAAAGTGGGACATATGGATGGCATGTGAGGATTTTCAAAGTGCAAGTTTTGTGCTTAGAGATGTAGAGCTCAAATTGTTGAGTGAGATGGTCTAGATGGTCAATCAAAGTTCTAGAGTGCAACTTATGGCCAATTGAATGTTTGTTGAGGGTTGTTCGGGGTCGATTTTGAGCCGGTTTGATTTGGAAAATGTGCCATCTGAAGTTTTTCAGTCGGACTTACACATAAGCGACCACCATTGATTGGAGTCAGTGTGTATTTTTCATCTTGTTTCATATCTCTCTCCTTTCTCTCTCTTTCTCTCTTTGTGCATGTGTGTGTGTATGCATCTCTTTGTGTGTGTGTGTGTGTGTGTGTGTGTGTGTGTGTGTGTGTGTGTGTGTGTGTGTGTGTGTGTGTGTGTGTGTGTGTGTGTGTGTGTGTGTGTGTGTGTGTGTGTGTGTGTGTGTGGGGGGGGGGGGGGGGGGGGGGGGGGGGGGGGGGGGGGGGGGGGGGGGGGGGGGAGCACCTACCTTTCATTCCCTTGCCAACGAGCTCTTCATCCTTGCTAAGTCCAAGAAGTCGTGGGAGCAAATGGCTCCCCCATGACTTCTTTGCAGAGTTCTTGTGAACTTGTGGGTGTCTCTTAAGCTGCAAAATAGTTTGTAGATGTTGCTAAGAGTACCTCAAAACTAGCATCACTTAAGAGGCTCGCTTTGCAATAGGTCTTATCTATGGATTTGGCGATGCTTTAATCAATTTGGTGAGAAATTTACAAGTTTTGCATAAGCAACAACCACTAAGCTATAAGTGTCGCAAGAGCAAAAGACTTCTTATAGTGTTATAATGACAAAGATGTAAATATGTAAGAAAAACAAATTTTTTTTGAGCGGGAGGCTCAATGCAACTTCTCATGAGCACTCAACTTTGACCACTCGCATATTTCATGTCAGGTGTGCTGTGATTTTGTATCAAATGTGCTCCAACATTCTCCAATCTTACGCTAGCAGATACATGTTTCTATTTTTACATTTCCACAATAGACCATGTAATAGAGTTGATGATGCTCTTGTTCCTGTATCGCCCAACAATTAACTTCCTCTCCCAAAAGGTGCTAGTGGGTATGGTGGCATATTATTGGTGGTGGACATAGACTTAGAACCAAAAGTAGTATGGAATCATCCCTTTGGAAGAGCTCTAGGGTTCAAGATGAAGTGCCAAAATGAAAAAATCACCATAGTCAACATATATGGGCCCTGTTTGGTGAAGGATAGAGTGGGCAGCTTAAGGACTTCCATATAGAAGGGGATTTTCTATTGGCAGGAGACTTCAATATGGTGCCTCTGGTGCATCTAACATGTTAGCTAGATCCGAAAGATCCAAATGGCTAAGCCTCTATGGGCCTTAATGGACTTGTGTAAAATAGGCCCTTGAAGAAACACGCCTAGGTTACCAACCTTCATTATTCTGGAATGGCTTCTCCGCTAGACTATTGCTATTGCTCTCGCCAATCTGATCGGTTGCCCCCATGGATATATTTGAAGATGGTAACCTCTCAAAGTATGTAGGATCACTAGCCATTAAGCATCAACTTTCAAGTTTAGAAAAACTAAGTGAGAATATCATTTCCGGCCAAGGGTCTAAGAAATTGCTCTTGTTTGGGGCCACCTCTTCAAGAAACCCCTTTTCAAAAGCCCCCAAAAAGCCTCACTACTAGCAAAAGCCTCAGAAAAGCTTCAAAAAGACACAGATTCAGGAAGCCCTAGGGCCTAGGATATCTTTACCAAGAGTATGAAAAAATCCATTAGAACTGCAAGCCCAAGAAGAAAGGAATACCGAGAGGGATGGATCGAGTAGCTTGTTGATGAAGTGGAGCTACTCACCATCAAAAAATAGAAAGGATCTACTCTAAGCCCAGAGGGGATTGGGCCATGCAACTATGCCTTATATAGGCCTTTCTAATAATAGGACCCCCTTTATTGCATGTCCAACATGGCCCTTGGCATGCTTGGTCTTGCTCTAGGCCTGACATTACTCCCCCCTTGTAGAAGCATTTTTGTCCTCAAAAACAAAAGTGGTGATATCTTTATAAGAACACTAATGTTTTCCATAGTGGAATCCTACATGGATCCAACTGCTGTACATTTGATCGAAACACAATTCAGTAGGAGGTTCAATAAAATCAAGAAGGGCATCTTGATTTTCTACATTGTTGTCCCTTTGCAAAACCGTTTTGTGAAACTGGCCCATATCCAACATAGTGTGTAAACTCTATTTATAACTCACTAGAGTTTGCTAAATGAGTTACAACAACTAAGAGACGTCTTCTCACTTTCCATGAAAGTAACATGCCGATATAACTCATTAGCAAAGATCAAGTCCTTGAATCATTAGCATTTCTTATCAGTAGACAACCCCACCGTAATTGTTGATCAAGGTTGTGAGCCTAGTTTAAATATGAAGGGACTAAACTTAGTCTTGCAGCATGCTTTGCTTCATGGCAAGAAAAATCCAATTAGAGAGATAAAATTTTGTAATTGGATTGCTTGGTGCTAACCTACGCGCTTAGCGTATCCTTTAGCAGAAGATTAACACTTGCAATTTATCTATCCTCTCTAGATGACTAGTAGTACTGAGATGTGTTTCCCCATTGTTTATAGACAGTTCTCCAAAATGACTGGTAAACAGGTATCATAATTCCTTGTAATGTTAGCCATAAGAATTTGCAAGTATGGTCATGGATATGCACGTTCGGATCTATTTTTGCTAAATGCATGCACACTAGGTGTTATGGGCCCCAGTGTTTAGCAAGGGCTGATTTGGAGTGTGTTGAGATGTCGAGCTCTACATCTTGAGATGGCATCCACTACGGGTCTTGGCCGCTTACGGAATTTACTCACTGGCGCGTTAGGTGACCGACACGGAGGATCTCTGCCAGTGATTCTACAGCTGGACTACACTTATAGTGCCAGCCTAGTACACTTCTAGCGTGTTCACACTTAGTGACCGCATGTACATATGTGCTACTTTTCAGCTTAATCACTTAGTCATTTTGTACTCTCTTTTCTGTACGAAGGAGAAGAAGCTTTCCATCTCTATGTGCTTTGTGCTTGTCTTGTGTATCTCTCTTGCATCCTCTTTCTTTACATGGTATCAGAGCCTGGTGCATGCAAGAGAGGCTAAGAGGGCAAGAGCATCACAATCCCTTTGTTCGTACAAGTTTCTGAACAGGTCTCCGAAGTGCAGTACACAGAGATTTACTATACAAGTACAGTGGTTGTATGTACACTTGATTGTGGACACTCGTTGAGTGTAGAAAGCGTTACAGGTACCATGATAGCAGGTTCAGCAGATTTGCAAGTTTTTGCAGATTGCAGCTATTTTTCTTAGTGCTTCAAGATGTCTGACGGTTTCAGTCAGATTGTCACTGAGAAGCTTGAGAAAAATAACTACCCTGCATGGAAGTTCAGAATAACAAATTTCCTAAAAGGAAAAGGTTATTGGGACTATGTAGAAGGAGACAATGAAAAGGAACCAGAGATTCCCGAGGCAAATGCTACAGTAGAACAAAGGAAAGCTTTGAAGGACTGGCAACAAGGCCAGAGCAAAGTGATGTATTGGCTTTCTATGAGCATCACAGATGGCATGATGGGCTATCTACAGGATGCTGAAACCCTCACCATTGCATGGAAAAACTCAAGCAAAGTGTTCGAGGTGAAAACCAAGGCCAGGAATCTTCAACTAAAGTCGGAGCTAAATCAGGTTAAGAGGAACAACCTCTCCATCAATGATTATGCTTCGAAGATCAAGAGTATCATTGAGGCTCTTGTATCTATTAAAGTCTCAGTGGAAGACGATGACATTGTCCGTGCATGCTTGGATGGTTTAGGAGATGAGTATGTACATTTCAGGTCTTCCATGAATACAAGAGACGACATCCCCGTGTTCCAAGATTTGATTTCTATGCTTATTCTTGAGGAGAAGAACCTTGACACATCTTCTTCTCATGTCAAAAATAATTCTGAATAGGCCTTCTATTCTAACTCCAACAGAGGTAGAGGTAGAGGTCGTGGTCGAGGCCCAAGTGGTTGCACGGGCCAATTTCGAGAAGGTCAATCAAATCAAAACAATACAGGTGGCAGGGGAAACCAGTCTCAAGGCAGGGGGAGTCAAAGAGGTCGTGGTGCAGGATCAAGCAAGCAGCAACATACTGCAGATAGCAGAGAATGTTGGACTTGTGATGAAAGAGGTCACATGTCACTTGACTGTCCAAAGGGAAAAGCAAGTGGAAAGAGAGAACAGGACAACTATGCATCTACTAGCAGAGATGCAGATGACAGCAAAAACGAGCGCATGTTTGTTATGTAGCATGTAATGAATACAATGACTGTAGAGAATTCCACCCAAGATGATGTTTGGTATGTGGATTCAGGTGCCTCTAATCACATGACGTCTCGTGGAGGGTGGTTTAGATATATGCGCAAACCAGATGTGTCAGGCTATGTGCAGACAGGGGATGACACAGCTCACCCCATTGCTCATGTAGGGGACATACCTCTAAATACGAAGAGTGGGAAATCAAAGTACTTAGCAGATGTACTTCATGTCCCAAACATTACAAAGAATCTTGTTTCTCTTGGACAAATGGTTGAGCAGGGTTTGCAGGTTCGCTTCAATCCAAATGGCTGTTATGTAGAAGATTTCCAGAATGGCTGTAAGCTGATCACAGAGGGCAAATGTGTGGGCAGAATGTTTACACTGAATGTAGACATGCTTGAGGTAAAAGCTGCATTATTTGCACAGGGCACAGATGTTGTGGCTGATGTTGAAATTTGGCACAAACGCATTGGCCATGTCAATGAGCAGAGATTGCGCAGCATGCAATCAAAACAGATTGTAAAAGGTTTGCCCAAATTCAAGGTCGATGGTATGCATAAAGTGTGTGCAGCATGCCAGTTTGGAAAACAGTCAAAGGGCTCATTTCCACATGAGCACAATGTATGTAAAAAGCCACTTGATGTGGTGCACACAGATGTTTGGGGTCCAACCGATACTGCAAGTATACATGGTTGCAGGTATTATGTCTCTTTCATTGATGACCATACAAGGAAAGTATGGGTCTACTTCATGCGTAACAAAAGTGAAGTGTTTGGTCACATTCAGGACTTCAAAGTCATGATTGAGAAGGAAACAGATATGCAAATCAAGACATTGAGGTCAGATGGAGGGGGAGAGTACTTCTCCAACGATTTTTTAGATTTTCTGCGAATGCATGGTATACGCAGGCAGTTTACATGCAGATATACTCCATAGCAGAATGGGGTCGCAGAAAGGAAAAACAAGCACATTGCAGAGGCTGCACGTGCATTGATGAATGAGAAGAACATGCCTCATCATTTCTGGGCTGAAGCTGTAAATACTGTTGTGTACATTATGAACAGGACACCTACAGCTACAGTGCATGATGTAACACCTTAGGAAAAGTTTACAGGTACAAAGCCTGATTTGGCACACTTGAAAGTGGTTGGCTGCATAGCTTATGTGCATGTACCAGATGAGTTGCGTAGGAAATTGGATCCTAAAGCAGAGAAATGTATTATTGTGGGATATTCCCTTGAAGAAAATGGGTACAGGTGCTACAATCCTACTACACGAGAATTACTGTTGGAATTAGGGTTACAGAGAAACACACACAGCTTGGAGAAGACGAAGGAAGCTCAAGGCACACAATAGAGAGTGTATTCCTTAGTGCGCAATGGAAAGATAGATAGCCCTAGAGTGATGGGCGTATATACAATGCACGGGGGAAAAAACCTCCTAAAGAGGGAAAAAATGCCCCGGCGGTCCTAGTGTGTTCACACACATCACTACCACATGTATATGGTAACAAATCCCCCCTGGAGTGATGCGGTGAACGAGAGCTGGCACATGAGTAAAGGGAAGTGCCATGCCCTGAGGACAGGATCAGTCCACAAAGGGGAGTAAGCCCAAAGCTTTGCGGAAAGCTTCAAGCTTCTCACGAGACAATGCCTTTGTGAAAAGATCTGCAAGGTTGTCCTGTGTTGGCACATAAGCCAAGCTGATCTCTCCTGCTGAGAGCCTCTCCCTGACATAGTGGTAATGCACCTCAATGTGCTTTGTGCGAGCATGAAAAACTGGGTTCCTCGCAACTGCCAATGCGCTCTGACTGTCAGTGTAGATAGTGTTGGCAGTGTCCTGTCCAACACCCAAGTCAGCCATAAGGCGTCTGAGCCATACACACTCAACCGTAGCTGTGAAGACTGCCCTGTACTCAGCCTCACAACTCGAAGTGGCCACAGTAGGTTGCTTCTTGCTCAACCATGATATACATGAACTGCCAAGCATGAAACAAAAACCACTTGTGGACACTCGCGTGTCAAAACAACCAGCCCAATCTGAGTCCAAAAAAGCATGTAAGTCTGGCGGCAATGATCCCCCCTTGGGATAAAACAAGCCAAGATGTAAAGTGCCACTAAGGTAGCGGAAAATCCTCTTGACAGCCTGCCAATGCTTAGACCCTGGGCTATGCATAAATCTGCTGACCTGCGAGACTGCAAACTGAATATCTGGCCTCGTGTTGCATACATAAATGAGGCAGCCAACAGCAGTTTGGTAAAGAGTGACATCAGCAGGATCGCCAGCATCATGTAGACTCAACTTCAAACCTGTTTCCATGGGAGTGGCAATAGGTTTGCAATCCTCAAGTCCAAACTTACATAGCAATGTCTCTATGTAACTTTTCTGACACAAGGCAATACCACCATCACACTGCTTAAACTGTATACCCAAGTAATGATGCAACAGCCCCAAATCTTTCATCTTGAAAGTAGCATTCAAATCAGCCTTAAATTCAGCAATATGTCTCTCATTTGGTCCAGTGATCAGCAAATCATCAACATAAAGAACCACAATGAGAAATACATCATCCTCACGCTTTACATACAATGTGCTTTCTGTTGGACTGTTACGAAAGCCTCGTTTAACCAAATGAGTGTCAGCTTTCTCATACCAAGCACGAGGAGATTGCTTCAACCCATACAAAGCCTTCTTACATTTGCACACTTTGTCCTCTTGTCCTTTTATGACAAAACCGCGAGGCTGCGTTACATAAACTTCCTCAAATATGTCACCATTCAAGAAAGCAGTAACAATGTCTGATTGATGTACATCCCAACCAAAATGAGCTGCCAATGCACATAGAAAACGCACAGTAGTCATACGACAAGTGGGAGCAAAAGTCTCTTCATAATCTATGCCTTTTTGTTGTGCATAACCCTTTGCAACAAGTCGAGCCTTATGGCGATCGATCTCACCATCCGGCTTGCGTTTCAACTTGTAAACCCACTTCGTACCAATGGCCTTTTTGCCAGGAGGCAAATCACATAAAGTCCATGTGTCATTCTCTATAAGTGCATCATATTCTGATTTCATGGCAGCAATCCAATTTTCTGAATTCTGTGCTTCATCAAAAGACAGAGGCTCCTCAACATCATGTAAACTAGACACAGCCAAAGCATAACAATCTGATGCATAAGATGCATGGCGAGAGCCTGAACGAGTACGACTAGATAAAGGTGCATCCAATTTACTGTCACGCAAAGTGTGCACCAGCCATTTTGGCATACCTCTAGCCTGCTCATTTTCAGCCCTTTCCTCATCAAGTACATCATGTACATCTGCATCAGTAATAGGCTGTTCTAAAACATTTTCAGAAACCCCCATAGGCTGTACATTTGCCTCATTGGAACTTACATTCGTATTTCCACCACTGAAAAGAGGCAACAAAGTGTCATAAATGTCCTGTGAGCTTACATTACTGTCTCTAGTACATGACAGCAAGGGTTGAACAGAATCTTCCACAAACACTACATCCCGTGAAACCAGAATACGTTTTGTTTGCGGATGATACAACCTGTAACCTTTGCTTTCAGCACTATAACCAACAAAAATACATTTGACAGCCTTATCATCCAATTTTCTGCGCTGCACTTGTGGCACCAAAGCATATGCCAAACAGCCAAAAACACGCATGTGCTCAATAGAAGGTTTTCTATCATGCCATGCTTCATATGGAGTAATAGACTGCAAAGCTTTCGTAGGACACCTGTTAAGTACATAAGTGGCACACATGATGGCCTCAAGCCAAAAAGAATGCGGCAAAGCTTGACTTTTGACCATACATCGTGCCATTTCCGTTAGTGACCTGTTTTTCCTCTCAGCAACACCATTTTGCTGAGGTGTATAAGGCACTGTACATTGGTGTTTTATCCCACGACTAGCCAGAAATGCATTAAATTCATGAGACATATACTCCCCCCCTCGATCGGAACGGAGGGTGCCCATAGTACATTTTGAGACATTTTCAGCCATAGCCAAAAATTGTTTGAAGCACATAAAAACTTCGGACTTCGCTTTAAGCGGAAATACCCACGCATGCCTGGAGTAATCATCAATGAAAGTCACGAAGTACAGGTAATTGCCCAAGGACGGAGTTTGCATGGGCCCACAAACATCACTATGCACAAGCTGCAACCTGCATGTGGCCCTAACTGAACCATCCTTTGGAAACTTAGAACGCTGCATTTTACCCAGAATACAGCCTTCACAAACATGTTTGATAGGTGCTTCAAGAGGCGGCAAAGAAGCAACCATATCAGATTTCTGCAAACGCAGCAAACTGGCAAAATTTAGATGACCAAAACGTGCATGCCAAAGTTTTGCATCTGAAATAGCCCTTGAATCTGCAACAGCATTTGCAAAATTTTGTCCACACTTGTCATACAAAGTGAGCTTATACAGCCCACGGCACAAAAGCCCAGATGCAACAATTTCATCACCAAAACTGAGATCATGAACTGTACATCTGTCATCCACAAATTTGACTACAAGTCCAAGTCTAGCAAGTGCGGATACAGACAATAGATTCTTCTTGATCCCAGGTACATAAAGTGCATCAACAAGTGTGAAGGAACTGCCATTAGCAGCAGTGAGCACAATCTTTCCAACTCCCTGAACTGGATAAGAGGCGTTGTTGGCACAAGTGACTGAATTCCCATGAGGAACAGACTCAAGAGAGGTAAACAATTCACGATGTGAGGTAATGTGCTTTGTAGCACCACTGTCGAAATACCACACATGTGAATCTGCAGCAACTGACAAGCATGCATCATGGACAGCAGGATTGTAAGTGCACTCTGCGCTAAAAGCCCATTCTGCATCAACATCAGCATCAAAATCTCCTTTCACAGAAGACTCAACAATGGCTGCATTTGTAGTGGAACCAGCATTTGCAGTGGAACCACCCTCTTTCTTCTTAGCCTCTTTGGCCTTCAACTTAGGACACGACTTGATCAAGTGATCATTGGCTTTACAATAATGGCAACGCATCTTCTTTTTGCCCTTATCACCAGAATTTCCAGACGAAGTGCTGCCAGCAGAAGCATTAGGAACAGAATTTTTGCCACTCGCAGCAGAACCATAAGAAGTGGCTGCATTACTGTTACCACCCTTTCTTTGAGAAGCAATAAAAGCCTGTTCAACTGCACGCTGCCTAGTCCTGTTTTTTCTAGAAAGTGACTCTTGCAACAGCAATGTGCATAATGCATCAAACTTGACAACTTCAGGATTTCCTTGGGTCATCAGTCTCCAAATACTAGCAAAAGTCTGGTAGGAATCTGGTAAGGCATCAAGAACAGTCTGCACAAGGGAACTGTCAGAAATGACTTCACCTGCAGAAATGAGTTGCTCATTGATATCCTTGACACTAGCAAGGAAAGTGTCCATATCATCCTCCTCATGCATAATCTTCGACTCTAGCTCTTTACGCAGCAAAGCAATTTTAGCCTCATTGCGCCTTGCATAAAGACCTGCTAGAATATCCCAAGCCTGTTTTGCAGATTTTGCTGAACGGATGTGAGGAATAATGGTGCGCTTCACAGACAACGCAATCAATGCATGAGCCTGCGCATCCTTAACATCCCAACGAGCTTGTTCTGCTGTAGGCAAAACAACTCTAACAGCTGCAATCCTTGCAGCAAGACCTGCAACATCCTCAATATCGCCTACATCTTCAGAACCAGGACGTACATCAATGCCCTGCACAATGTTCCAGACACCTTTTGACACAAGAACGTGTTGCATCATATAAGCCCACATAGGGTAGTTGTCCCCATCCAACCTGTCCTCAGCAGCAAACATCTTGAACACATCTGTGTTGTTGTTGTCAGCCATGGTAAATGCTGCACCTAATGTGAAAACTGCCCGAAAATAGGAGAAATGGAGCGGGAACAACTTGTGCTATATAGCACAAACCGTAGAAGACTATAAGGCACCTGTTATGCAGAAAACGGCACTGACAGAATATCTGCACAAAATGACGAAATAGCCTGTGCAGTACTGCCCGTAGTGGAAACGGAGGCCGAAATGAGCCCAAATCAAAATTCTGAGCAGACCGAGCTCTTCGAGCACTCCCAAAATATTTGTCGACCTGCGAACGCTTGCCAAAGCTCACTGAAATCGGAGAAAGTGAGCAGGCGTGTGCTGGAGCAGCTGGCGACTAAGCCCGGGAGGACGTGACCTGCTCTGATACCAATTGTTGGAATTAGGGTTGCAGAGAAACACACACAGCTTGGAGAAGACGAAGGAAGCTCAAGGCACACAATAGAGAGTGTAATAAAAAAAATTGAATGCTACTTTCAAGATGAAAGATTTGGGGCTGTTGCATCATTACTTGGGTATACAGTTTAAGCAGTGTGATGGTGGTATTGCCTTGTGTCAGAAAAGTTACATAGAGACATTGCTATGTAAGTTTGGACTTGAGGATTGCAAACCTATTGCCACTCCCATGGAAACAGGTTTGAAGTTGAGTCTACATGATGCTGGCGATCCTGCTGATGTCACTCTTTACCAAACTGCTGTTGGCTGCCTCATTTATGTATGCAACACGAGGCCAGATATTCAGTTTGCAGTCTCGCAGGTCAGCAGATTTATGCATAGCCCAGGGTCTAAGCATTGGCAGGCTGTCAAGAGGATTTTCCGCTACCTTAGTGGCACTTTACATCTTGGCTTGTTTTATCCCAAGGGGGGATCATTGCCGCCAGACTTACATGCTATTGTTGGAATTAGGGTTGCAGAGAAACACACACAGCTTGGAGAAGACGAAGGAAGCTCAAGGCACACAATAGAGAGTGTATTCCTTAGTGCGCAATGGAAAGATAGATAGCCCTAGAGTGATGGGCGTATATACAATGCACGGGGGAAAAAACCTCCTAAAGAGGGAAAAAATGCCCCGGCGGTCCTAGTGTGTTCACACACATCACTACCACATGTATATGGTAACAATTACGAGTGAGCAGAGATGTAGTCTTTGATGAGATGAGCAGCTGGTACAGTAATGCACATGGCACTATTGGGGCTGATGTAAAAGATGATGTGGTTGTACAAAATCTGAGGCCACAGTCACAGGTTTTGAGTGGACCACAAGAGTCCTCTTCTCGTGGCTCTATTGAGAAGCCATGGAATGGTAGACTACGTACGCAGGTTACTCCACAGGGAATGTATCACGAAAAGGAAAGGAAAAGGTTGATGAACCTCCCTTTATGGCTGATGCATCATCAGGTTTTTCACATGTAGACATGGATTCACATGGTTCTGAACAAAGTCTTGATGAGGAATTTGGAATTCCGGCTGTCAAGACACCTGGTGTAAGGAAAGTACAAGAACATGCTAGAGGGCAAAGGAGTGACCCAGGACCGTGCAGATCTAACAGAGTCAGAAATCCAGTTCAGAAATTGACTTATGATGGGTATCTAGCGTATCACCAAGCCTACATGGCTAAGGTGATACAAGATGTGGAGCCCACATGTTTTGAGGATGCAGTTGGAAATGTGCATTGGGATGACGCAATGAATGAAGAGATGGCTGCATTGGAAGCAAACGACACATGGGAGTTGGTGCCATTGCCAAGTGGCAAGAAAGCTATTGGCTGTAAATGGGTGTATAAAACCAAGCATAAGGCTGATGGTAACATTGAGCATCACAAGGCAAGGTTGGTCGCAAAGGGCTATGCACAGACGTATGGCATAGACTATGAGGAGATTTTGCTCCAGTGGCAAAGATGACGACTGTGAGAGCTGTCATAGCAGTGGCTGCATCTAGAGGATGGATTATGCATCAAAGAATGCCTTCTTGAATGGTGAGTTTCAAGAGGAAGTGTATATGGATCAGCCACCTGGTTTGTCGATTCAGGTTACCCAGATTATGTATGCAGACTTCTCAAAGCTTTGCATGGTTTGAAGCAGGGCTCTAGAGCATGGTATGACAGGATTGCCAAGTATCTTGTCAGTATTGGGTTTAGGAGAGCTCATGCTGATCATTCACTCTATGTACGTGAGAGTGATGTGGGGATTGTGGTCATTACCATATATGTAGATGACCTTATTATTGTGGGTGACAATGCTATGGAGATTGACCATGTGAAGGGTCTTCTCAAACAGGAGTTTGAAATGAAATATTTGGGCGAGTTGCGCTACTTTCTTGGCATTGAGGTGATCAGGACTCCAGAGGGTGTATGGCTGTCACAGAGACAATATGCTTTGGACATGTTGTCAAAGTATGGTATGGCTGATTGTAAGCCAATTTCTATTCCCTTGGTTGTGAATGCAAAGCTACGTGCAGAGAAGGGTGATGTTGTTGAGGATGTCAATATGTACAGGAAGATTGTGGGTAGTCTAATCTACTTGACTATCACGAGGCCAGACTTGAGCTACACAGTAGGCTTGGAGAGTCAGTTCATGCAGCTTCCGAGGAAGCCACATTTGGATGGAGTACGACGCACACTTCGGTATGTGCAAGGGACTCTTGACTACGCATTGTTCTATGCAGCAGATGCGCCATTAGCATTGTATGGGTATACAGACGCAGATTGGGTAGGTAGCATTGTTGATAGGAGATCTACGAGTGGCTTCATGTTCTCTTTTGGGAGTGCTGCTGTTACTTGGAGCAGCAAAAATCAGCCTACGGTTGCTTTATCGAGCACAGAGGCCGAGTACAGAGGTGCAGCAGTTGTGGCGTGTGAGGTAGCTTGGCTACGCACATTACTTGAGGACTTGGGAGTGCAGGTGGACCAGCAGATTTTCATCCATGGTGACAACCTCAGCAGCATGCAATTGGCTAGGAACACAGTGTTCCATGCCAGAACCAAGCACATAGAGGTCCATTACCACTACGTTCGAGAGCGAGTGTTGGCGGGCGACATCGACTTGGTCTACATCAGCACACAGAAGCAGATAGCGGATATCTTTACCAAGGCCCTCGAAGCTGAGAAGCTTCCACGTTTCCGGACTATGCTTGGACTCTGCAACATGCAGAGCTCGAGGGGGAGTGTTGAGATGTCGAGCTCTACATCTTGAGTTGGCATCCACTACGGGTCTTGGCCGCTTACGGCATTTACTCACTGGCGTGTTAGGTGACCGACACGGAGGATCTCTGCCAGTGATTCTACAGCTGGACTACACTTATAGTGCCAGCCTAGTACGCTTCTAGCGTGTTCACACTTAGTGACCGCATGTACATATGTGCTACTTTTCAGCTTTAGCACTTAGTCATTTTGTACTCTCTTTTATGTACGAAGGAGAAGAAGCTTTCCATCTCTGTGTGCTTTGTGCTTGTCTTGTGTAGCTCTCTTGCATCCTCTTTCTTTACAGAGTGGCATGCAATTTGTGACATTAATATCTTTTAAAGCATTTCATATTATATGTGCAATATATCTATGACATTAATTTTGGATCTACCAATCACTAATAGAGGTCATGGCTCTGTTTGGTAGATAGTTGTAGATCAGTTTACTAAAGTTAACCAAGATGGTTGTTCCTAACATTGCTAATTGCTCAGCTCACAACCCACTGGGAAAGAACTAAATATTGTCCCCTGCAATTACATGAAAGGCGTGCTAACTTAGTTGGACCATAAATGATGAACATAACATAAATTTGATACATGTGTAAACAACCATCCATTAAAGTTGTTAACAATACTTGTAACCTTAACAAGTCTTACTAGTAGGTATCCAACAACTTTTGGCCACTAAAATTGTTCCTGATACAATGTGGTCAGAATGGTTTAATAAACGGTTTTGACCAACACCTAGGGACTTTATCGTGACACATAATTAAAATATTAGGTGCCAGTTTCACTCCTCGAGACTCATATTCTCCACATGTGTAATATGTCTCATATAGGGATGCCCACAAAAATGACATCCATCAAGTACGAGGTGTACTTGTGTGTGGAGGTAGCTATAAACACTCAGTGACATGAGTGAGAGGGACCCTCATAAACTTTGCTCCATAGTGGCTACTAAACGCCATGAGTTCCTAGACCATGTTGCTCCTCTTGTGACAAGTGCCAAACAAAACTCTACCATGTAGGTCCTTAACTCCATAATGCAAAAAATGTATCTAGGACACTTCGAAAAAAAAAATCTTTGTTGTCTTTGAAGAGCAAAGTGGATGAAAGCATTGAAGCTTAAACATCCTACATGGAAAAATCAATCAAAGAAAATTAAAAAATAAAAATAAACCAAATCAAATGCGTACCTAGAGGTTGAACATAGTGTTCCCTTACCCACAATCAAATGCACGTGGCTAAATCTCCCACCTAAAAAGTCCTAGTAACATTAATTGAAAGATTAGTGAAAATTAAGTAGTATTGCACTGGTAACCCTGGGTGTTGCCTTCACAATCCAAACCCTTCGGTTCAAATCTAGAATGTCCAACCCCTTGGTTAGACTCTATTTGAGAATTGCTCAAACTAGCAGCCAACGATCACCAACACAATCTACTGTGTCTAATAGTGATTGAAATCAACTTTGGAGGTAGAACTTGTCCACTACCCCTTGGAAGATTGCTGACTTCTTTCCTTGAAAGTATATCTGTGATGAGATCAAACTGCGAACATCAAGACCTATGAAGTGATTGTATATTATCTGGATCATACCCCATAAAATACCACTACTAGTGACATGATTACTGCTGCAACGAGAAAAAAATCTTCTCAAGTTGGAATCTTATTCACAACTAGATCGTGAAAGAATCTTATCTCTCCATGAACAAAAGAGAAAGATGATTAACACCCTAAAGTATGGTAGTCATACTAAATTTTCTTGGGTGTTCAGACAAGAGGTTACCTACTCTCTCTTAGTTTATTCATGTCATCTCAGATACTTTTGATAGCTAGTCCATGCCTACTTTTTACCACAAAAAGCATCATCTCTATTGGCTACATCTGGTGCATAGAACCAATGATGTAAAGTTCTCGCCGCTATAAACATATACAAAGATCACAAACCTGACCTTTTTAATCACATTCATAATAAAGTCCCAATCGATTGAGTCAAATGCCTTATCAAAATCAAGCTAGAGTAGCATAACTTTCTCGTTACACTTTTGAGTAGATTCTATTCCCAACACGACTATGATAATGTTTTCTAATATGGACCTTCTTGTTAGATTTACACCACTCTACTGTTTCACATAGGTCTACGACATACTTGTATGGCTAGTATGTCTCCAGGCTGGCCAGCCATGTGTAGGTTGCACTTTTGTCTGGCCACCCTAGTTTGGAGAGGCCGCTTGCCCAATATGGACTCCATTGGGAACTCATGGGGGCCTTATTGGCCCCTCTTCCCCACACCAGCGTCTTGTGTCTACTGTCTCTCTCCTCTCCTCTCTCACGCTTTTGCACACATGCACTCTTACACTTCCCCCAATGAACCTTGACTGTGCCTCATGTATGTGTTTTTAAAAAGTGGTGCAATTTTGATAGCAATGGCTTCAGCCAATAGTTTGTACAGAATACCCATCATAGTTATAAGTCTCCATTCACATAGAGAGGTTGGAAAAGTCCTTTTGGGTAGCAATTTGATGATACCCTGCTTGAGTAGTGAATCCATGTGGAGTTAACTAGATGTGATTAATAGTTGATGTAATTAGATCCTTCAACTAATCCCAATATTCCAGCAAGAATTCCTTGGTCAATCCACATACTCCAGGAGTTTTATCATTGGCCATTTTTTAAGAGCAAAGTACATCTCATTTTGGTCAAATTGTTTTTCCAATCTTTTGGCCTTGCTTTTCTCAACACATGCATCAACCACTAAAAGAAAAATATCAATAACCTACTACCTCTTAGTAGACTGGTCAACTTCTCTATTCCATATTCCCTTAAAATAGTCTTCACATTCCGCCATAATCAGGCCATGTTCAGTTACTACTTAGGTTGTCTACATAAGAATCTCGCCTTGATGGCCAATTTTGAATCAAATTCCTTGATGGTTTTCATGTTGCATCTAGGGTTCCCAGTTTTGATTCAATTAGGGTGGATGCATCTTTTGTGACCATATGCTTTATGAATTTTGATCCAGTTGCTATGTTTTGATGCTTCTAATAAACTACATGCTTCCCCACATTTCTGATATAGTGTTGCTTTTGAGTTGCCAAGAAGAGCCAAGCATTAGCTGGATCTTCCCCTTCAAAAAATTTCATGTATTTACTGCATGAGTTTGTTCACATACATTCTAAATATTGAATGCTTCAATAAGGATTTATTAACCATGAGAGAACTTTGAAACCCGATTTCTTTAAACTGAGAATCAACTGATGCATTAGACAAAGATAGAACAACAGGAAAATGATCTGACAGAGAGCATTGATAATCAACAATCAATTCAGCATTAGAGGGAAACCAATGAGGCAGCAAAATAAATCTTATCCAGCTTGGACTAGGAGGACACATGTGACTAAGAATGAAAGGTAAATCTTTGATTTTTCTGAGAAATTGTAAGCCAAGCATCTTGCAGGTTACCTACACTTACCATGATTTCCCAAGAGTTACTTTCTAGTTTGCTATGATTGTGCCTGTGGAAATGTAGGTGTCTTGACCTGTACAAACCATATTAAAGTCCCCATCAACAATCCCATGAGATAATTGCAAACCTTGCTAGTCAGAGCTCCCTCTGAGTCTAGGATTATTACTAGCATAAACATTAACAACCATCAAATTGTCCCAGTGAGTGGAGACCTGAAAAATTGAGCATCAACCACTAGGGTTATACAATATCCAAACAAGATTAAGAGATGCCTTAGTGCATGTGACTACTGTAAAGAAAGAGGATGCAAGAGAGCTACACAAGACAAGCACAAAGCACACAAAGATGGAAAGCTTCTTCTTCTTCACACAGAAAAGAGAGTACAAAATGACTAAGTGTTAAAGCTGAAAACTAGCACATATGTACATGCGGTCACTAAGTGTGAACTCGCTAGAAGCGTACTAGGCTGGCACTATAAGTGTAGTCCAGCTGTAGAATCACTGGCAGAGATCCTCCGTGTCGGTCACCTAACGCGCCAGTGAGTAAATGCCATAAGCGGCCAAGACCCGTAGTGGATGCCAGCTCAAGATGTAGAGCTCGACATCTCAACACTCCCCCTCGAGCTCTGCATGTCGCAGAAAACGTTGAAGCTTCTCAGCTCCGAGGGCCTTGGTAAAGATATCTGCTATCTGCTCCTCTATGCTGACATAGACCAAGTCGATGTCTCCCGCCAACACTCGCTCTCGAACGTAGTGGTAATGGACCTCTATGTGTTTGGTCCTGGCATGGAACACTGGGTTCCTAGCCAAGAGCATGCTGCTGAGGTTGTCACAATGCATGACAACCTGCTGGTCCACCTGCACTCCCAAGTCCTCAAGTAATGTGCGTAGCCAAGCTACCTCGCATGCCGCAACTGTTGAACCTCTGTAATCGGCCTCTGTGCTCGATAAAGCAATCGTAGGCTGCTTTTTGCTGCTCCAAGTAATAGCAGCACTCCCAAAAGAGAACATGAATCCACTCGTAGATCTCCTATCAACAATGCTACCTGCCCAATCTGCATCTGTATACCCATACAATGCTAATGGTGCATCTGCTGCATAGAACAATGCGTATTCAAGAGTCCCTTGCACATACCAAAGTATGCGTCGTACTCCATCCAAATGTGGCTTCCTCGGAAGCTGCATGAACTGACTCTACAAGCCTACTGTGTAGCTCAAGTCTGGCCTCGTGATAGTCAAGTATATTAGACTACCCACAATCTTCCTGTACATCTTGACATCCTCAACAACATCACCCTTCTCTACACTCAGCTTTGCATTCACATCCAAGGGAATAAAAATTGGCTTACAATCAGCCATACCATACTTTGACAACATGTCCAAAGCATACTGTCTCTGTGAGACAGCCATACACCCTCTGGAGTCCTGATCACCTCAATGCCAAGAAAGTAGCGCAACTCGGCCAAATCTTTCATTTCAAACTCCTGTTTGAGAAGACCCTTCACATGGTCAATCTCCATAGCATTGTCACCCACAATAATAAGGTCATCTACATATATGGTAATGACCACAATCCCCACATCACTCTCACGTACATAGAGTGAATGATCAGCATGAGCTCTCCTAAAACCAATACTGACAAGATACTTGGCGATCCTGTCATACCATGTTGTGGAGCCCTGCTTCAAACCATACAAAGCTTTGAGAAGTCTGCATACATAATCTGGGTAACTTGGATCGACATAACTAGGTGTCTGATCCATATACACTTCCTCTTGCAACTCACCATTCAAGAAGGCATTCTTTACATCCATTTGATGCATAATCCATCCTCTAGATGTAGCCACTACTATGACAGCTCTCACAGTCGTCATCTTTGCCACTGGAGCAAAGGTCTCCTCATAGTCTATGCCATACGTGTGTGCATAACCCTTTGCGACCAGCCTTGCCTTGTGAAGCTCAATGTTACCATCAGCCTTATGCTTGGTTTTATACAGCCAATAGCATTCTTGCCACTTGGCAATGGCACCAACTCCCATGTGTCCTTTGCTTCCAATGCAGCCATCTCTTCATTCATTCCATCATCCCAATGCACATTTCCAACTGCATCCTCAAAACATGTGGGCTCCACATCCTGTATCACCTTAGCCATGTAGGCTTGGTGATGAGCTAGATACCCATCATAAGTCAATTTCTGAACTGGATTTCTGACTCTGTTAGATCTGCGCGGTCCTGGGTCACTCCTTTTCCCTCTAGCATCTTCTTGTACTTTCCTTACACCAGGTGTCCTGACAGCCGGAATTCCAAATTCCTCATCAAGACGTTGTTCAGAACCATCTGAATCCATGTCTACATGTGAAAAATCTGATGATGCATCAGCCATAAAGGGAGGTTCATCAACCTTTTCCTTTCCTTTTCGTGATACATTCCCTCTACCTGCTGGTGGAGTAACCTGCGTACGTAGTATACCATTCCATGGCTTCTCAACAGAGCCATGAGAAGAGGACTCTTGTGGTCCACTCAAAACCTGTGACTGTGGCCTCACATTTTGTACAACCACATCATCTTTTACATCAGCCCCAATAGTGCCATGTGCATTATTGTACCAGCTGCTCATCTCATCAAAGACTACATCTTTGCTCACTCGTAATTCTCGTGTAGTAGGATTGTAGCACCTGTACCCCTTTCGTTCAAGGGAATATCCCACAAGAATACATTTCTCTGCTTTAGGATCCAATTTCCTACGCAACTCATCTGGTACATGCACGGAAGCTATGCATCCAAACACTTTCAAGTGTGCCAAATCAGGCTTTGTACCTGTAAACTTTTCCTCAGGTGTTACATCATGCACCGCAGCTGTAGGTGTCCTGTTCATAATGTACACAGCTGTATTTATAGCTTCAGCCCAGAAATGATGAGGCATGTTCTTCTCATTCATCAATGCACGTGCAACCTCTGCAATGTGCCTATTTTTCCTTTCTGTGACCCCATTCTGCTGTGGAGTATATCTGCATGTAAACTGCCTGCGTATACCATGCATTCGCAGAAAATCTGAAAAATCGTTGGAGAAGTACTCTCCCCCTCCATCTGACCTCAATGTCTTGATTTGCATATCTGTCTCCTTCTCAATCATGACTTTGAAGTCCTGAATGTGACCAAACACTTCACTTTTGTTACGCATGAAGTAGACCCATACTTTCCTTGTATGGTCATCAATGAAAGAGACATAATACCTGCAACCATGTATACTTGCAGTATCGGTTGGACCCCAAACATCTGTGTGCACCACATCAAGTGGCTTTTTACATACATTGTGCTCATGTGGAAATGAGCCCTTTGACTATTTTCCAAACTGGCATGCTGCACACACTTTATGCATACCATCGACCTTGAATTTGGGCAAACCTTTTACAATCTGTTTTGATTGCATGCTGCGCAATCTCTGCTCATTGACATGGCCAATGCGTTTGTGCCAAATTTCAACATCAGCCATAACATTTGTGCCCTGTGCAAATAATGCAGCTTTTACCTCAAGCATGTCTACATTCAGTGTAAACATTCTGCCCACACATTTGCCCTCTGTGATCAGCTTACAGCCATTCTGGAAATCTTCTACATAACAGCCATTTGGATTGAAGCGAACCTGCAAACCCTGCTCAACCATTTGTCCAAGAGAAACAAGATTCTTTGTAATGTTTGGGACATGAAGTACATCTGCTAAGTACTTTGATTTCCCACTCTTCGTATTTAGAGGTATGTCCCCTACATGAGCAATGGGGTGAGCTGTGTCATCTCCTGTCTGCACATAGCCTGACACATCTGGTTTGCGCATATATCTAAACCACTCTCCACGAGACGTCATGTGATTAGAGGCACTTGAATCCACATACCAAACATCATCTTGGGTGGAATTCTCTACAGTCATTGTATTCATTACATGCTACATAACAAACATGCACTCATTTTTGCTGTCATCTGCATCTCTGCTAGTAGATGCATAGTTGTCCTGTTCTCTCTTTCCACTTGCTTTTCCCTTTGGACAGTCAAGTGACATGTGACCTCTTTCACCACAAGTCCAACATTCTCTGCTATCTGCAGTATGTTGCTGCTTGCTTGATCCTGCACCACGACCTCTTTGACTCCCCCTGCCTTGAGACTGGTTTCCCCTGCCACCTGTATTGTTTTGATTTGATTGACCTTCTCGAAATTGGCCCGTGCAACCACTTGGGCCTCGACCACGACCTCTACCTCTACCTCTGTTGGAGTTAGAATAGAAGGCCTATTCAGAATTATTTTTGCCATGAGAAGAAGATGTGTCAAGGTTCTTCTCCTCAAGAATAAGCATAGAAATCAAATCTTGGAACATGGGGATGTCGTCTCTTGTATTCATGGAAGACCTGAAATGTACATACTCATCTCCTAAACCATCCAAGCATGCACGGACAATGTCATCGTCTTCCACTGAGACTTTAATAGATCCAAGAGCCTCAATGATACTCTTGATCTTCAAAGCATAATCATTGATGGAGAGGTTGTTCCTCTTAACCTGATTTAGCTCCGACTTTAGTTGAAGATTCCTGGCCTTGGTTTTCACCTCGAACTGTTTTTCCATGCAACGGCAAGGGTTTCAGCATCTTGTAGATAGCCCATCATGCCATCTGTGATGCTCATAGAAAGCCAACACATCACTTTGCTCTGGCCTTGTTGCCAGTCCCTCAAAGCTTTCCTTTGTTCTACTGTAGCATTTGCCTCGGGAATCTCTGGTTCCTTTTCATTGTCTCCTTCTACATAGTCCCAATAACCTTTTCCTTTTAGGAAATTTGTTATTCTGAACTTCCATGCAGGGTAGTTATTTTTCTCAAGCTTCTCAGTGACAATCTGACTGAAACCGTCAGACATCTTGAAGCACTAAGAAAAATAGCTGCAATCTGCAAAAACCTGCAAATCTGCTGAACCTGCTATCGTGGTACCTGTAACGCTTTCTACACTCAACGAGTGTCCACAATCAAGTGTACATACAACCACTGTACTTGTACATTAAATCTCTGTGTACTGCACTTCGGAGACCTGTTCAGAAACTTGTACGAACAAAGGGACTTGTCCTGTTCTCTCTTTCCACTTGCTTTTCCCTTTGGCAGCCACGTGACATGTGACCTCTTTCACCACAAGTCCAACATTCTCTGCTATCTGGAGTATGTTGCTGCCTGCTTGATCCTGCACCACGACCTCTTTGACTCCCCCTGCCTTGAGACTGGTTTCCCCTGCCACCTGTATTGTTTTGATTTGATTGACCTTCTCGAAATTGGCCCGTGCAACCACTTGGGCCTCGACCACGACCTCTACCTCTACCTCTGTTGAAGTTAGAATAGAAGGCCTATTCAGAATTATTTTTGCCATGAGAAGAAGATGTGTCAAGGTTCTTCTCCTCAAGAATAAGCATAGAAATCAAATCTTGGAACATGGGGATGTCGTCTCTTGTATTCATGGAAGACCTGAAATGTACATACTCATCTCCTAAACCATCCAAGCATGCACGGACAATGTCATCATCTTCCACTGAGACTTTAATAGATCCAAGAGCCTCAATGATACTCTTGATCTTCAAAGCATAATCATTGATGGAGAGGTTGTTCCTCTTAACCTGATTTAGCTCCGACTTTAGTTGAAGATTCCTGGCCTTGGTTTTCACCTCGAACACTCTGCCTGAGTTTTTCCATGCAATGGCGAGGGTTTCAGCATCTTGTAGATAGCCCATCATGCCATCTGTGATGCTCATAGAAAGCCAACACATCACTTTGCTCTGGCCTTGTTGCCAGTCCCTCAAAGCTTTCCTTTGTTCTACTGTAGCATTTGCCTCGGGAATCTTTGGTTCCTTTTCATTGTCTCCTTCTACATAGTCCCAATAACCTTTTCCTTTTAGGAAATTTGTTATTCTGAACTTCCATGCAGGGTAGTTATTTTTCTCAAGCTTCTCAGTGACAATCTGACTGAAACCGTCAGACATCTTGAAGCACTAAGAAAAATAGCTGCAATCTGCAAAAACCTGTAAATCTGCTGAACCTGCTATCCTGGTACCTGTAACGCTTTCTACACTCAACGAGTGTCCACAATCAAGTGTACATACAACCACTGTACTTGTACAGTAAATCTCTGTGTACTGCACTTCGGAGACCTGTTCAGAAACTTGTACGAACAAAGGGACTTGTCCTGTTCTCTCTTTCCACTTGCTTTTCCCTTTGGCAGCCACGTGACATGTGACCTCTTTCACCACAAGTCCAACATTCTCTGCTATCTGGAGTATGTTGCTGCCTGCTTGATCCTGCACCACGACCTCTTTGACTCCCCCTGCCTTGAGACTGGTTTCCCCTGCCACCTGTATTGTTTTGATTTGATTGACCTTCTTGAAATTGGCCCCTACAACCCCTTGGGCCTCGACCACGACCTCTACCTCTACCTCTGTTGGAGTTAGAATAGAAGGCCTGTTCAGAATTATTTCTGCCATGAGAAGAAGATGTGTCAAGGTTATTCTCCTCAAGGGGTCGAGTTGAAAGACACAGGGCAAAGTGATGCTCAAGCTATCAAATAACTGACTTGAATAAGGAGAATATATCAGTGGTTTTTGATCATTGCATTGGAAAGGGGTAGGAGATGTCTTGGAATAGAACAATGCGCAGTGTTCACCATTGCTTCTTACCCTAGCTCGACTCTCTCCCATCTCTCTCTCTCTCTCTCTCTCTCTCTCTCTCTCTCTCTCTCTCTCTCTCTCTCTCTCTTTACATTATCTTACTTGTTTACATCATATGTAGGACCTTCATCATAAGTTCCTGCTAGGATGCCGACCAAGCGAGGCAATTTTTAAGCAATTTATCCCTGATGATATTCTAGGGCAAAGTGAAACTATAAAATGTGTGGCCATTAAATAGAGCTAAATTTCTTTGCATTCCCAAAAAAAATAACAGCATCATACTCTAAGATCTCTCTCTCTCTCTCTCTCTCTCTCTCTCTCTCTCTCTCTCTCTCTCTCTCTCTCTCAATAAGTATTAATTGTGCATTCTCCTATTTGTGTTGCAAAAGCTTAGCGATTTTCTTTAGTACTTCTTTTTGGTTCCATTCCACTCCAAACTCTTACCTAGATAGGCGATCAAAAACCTTTTTTAAGCTTTAATTGATCTTTTCACGTTACAAGAAGATAGATTAGAACAACTCAATAGTTATAAAACATTTAAACCGACACATTAGTACTATCAAATCTTTAGCACCTATCCTATGCATTGAAAAACTAGGCATCCACCTCCGATGGTCACAACCCGCCCATCCGTGTCGATGTCACACGTGATAAATGGAGAGAGTGTCGGGGTGGAAGAAGGTCCCAAAGTTGTAAAGGTCCACCATCAAGCCCATTGAGAATAAACACTATGTTCATGAATTAACAAAAAAATAATTAGATATATGTTTATGAAAAACTTTACACTATTATAATTAGAGATTGAAATAATACCATCCATGTAGCTAGGTCCTGTTGTGTGAGGTTTCTATCAGATGGAGGCTAAATGGTATGTGCTAGCCATTGATTAGTGCTAACTCGCTCTAGAAGAGAGGTCCCGAGGTAGATATCTGATGGAGGTTGAATGGTATGTGATGGCTAGTGAGTAGCGCTAAGAAGAGAGGTCATGCTATTATCATAAGTTTACCACATTTTGGTGACAAAATGGAATAATTATATGTACACAAGCATACATACTTTACCCAAAAATTAAATTCAACCTTTGTGCTCATCCTCTATGACGGTCTCAAGAGAAGAGTCCTCCTTTATGCGAACAGGTCTCAAAGTCTTCAATGTTGGAGCTATATATAGAGCCCATACATGTTCCATGTATAGCATATGTGTGGGCTCTATATATAACTCCAACAACACATAAGCGGTCACCATTGATTGGAGTTTCTCAAAACGTTTACCACACTCATTTATCGCGTTTTGGAGAGAGAGAGAGAGAGAGAGAGAGAGAGAGAGAGTCCAAAATGGGCTGGGCAAGGAAGGGAGAGGAGGTGGTTGGTGGGGGGGGGGGGGGGGGTGTTGTATTTCAAACATTATCGTAGATATACCCGTAGTTATTATCGCATTTATTGCTGCAATTATTATGCTAAATTTATCATGTCTATTATCGAACACCAATTAGGTGCTTAAACATTCAAATTTTGGTGTTTCTCTTTGTTTTGCTTGTGAAAAAAATTATAGAACATTATATAAAAATTCAAAAAAAAAAAGAAAAAAATTGATATTAAAACATGAAACAATAGCTATGTGGATAAACATGAAACTATAAAGAGCGTGCTCCATCCTAAAGTTATGTATGCGCCTCCATGTAAAGCAAGGGCTATCAGAGATGAGAAGACAAACATGGACGACATCTTCTGTCAAGGCATGGGGATGATAGAGTGAAGTGTGTCCATATCCATGTGTATACTGAAGTTCATTTCGGCGTCTATATCAATGCATATACCGACGTCTGTACCAGCAGATTTTGCACAAAAACAAGACCCGCGGGTTTCTCTTGTGCATTTTGCTCATTTTTCTCTTTCTCTCTTGCCCTCCTCCTCCTCACTTGCTATAGATCTACTGTCACACAACTTGCTGGACTTGATATGTCCACTCATACGCTGCAGATGTGCTGCCACACGACTTGTCGGACTTGAGATTTCCACTCATATGTTGCTCTCCATCAACAAGGTAAGCTTCTTTTCAAGATTCCTAGTAGATTTGTTCACTCTTGTGTGTGTGTTTGTAGGTTTGATGACATTTCTTCAATTGTTTCTTGTTCAAACAGGACGCATGTGAGTGCTCTATCATTCTCTTTTGTTGCATACACACACACACACACACATTCATATAAACATGCATGCAAGAGTAAACAGAACTTGCACACTAAACAATATAAACACACTTTATACGACACACACACATTTTTCAATTCAAAAAAAAAAAGAAAAGAAAAAGTTATAACTTTTGTTATTTAATAAATAATATTAACTAAAATTAATCATTATCAAAAAAAGAAAAGAAAAATTTATAACTTTTGTAATTTAATAAATAATATTAACTAAAGTTTATTTTGATTTATGCTATTTATAATTAATTTTGTTATTTTTGTGTAAATAAATTTAGAGATTAAAAGTTTCAAGTACGTTTGGTTTGATTAGGTTTATTTGTTAACTTGCAAATTATCGATTGACTGTTATGTCAATCATTCAGGACAAAGAGACGTTATATCGATCGAACGTACTTGTTTGCTTTGGGGTATTCTCTTAATTAGGGTTATCTCTTTAAGAATAACTCTTTATTCATCACTTAGGATTGATTCGCATTTAGACCGGTGAAGGCTAGCTACTTAATTACAGCTAGCTGCTTACGTATTGAATCGTTTAGCCGAGCCCGCTTAGTCCTACACACGGCTCAGCTAGCTTCGCTATTTAGCCACTTAGCTGCTTGGGGCCGGCTAGTAGTGTAGGTCTAATCGGTATTCAAATGGTTTATTAGGGCTTGTTGCTTAAAGGTAGCCGCTTAGGTATTTAGTCGCTTAGCCGCTCAAGGAAGACTACTCTGTATTTAGGCCATTGAAGACTACACGCTTAGGGCTCACCGCTTAGTGTTAGCAGACTTTGGCTAGTTGTTTAGCTGTGTCGCTTAGCTGCGTCACTTAGTCCTACCTCCTTCTTTATTTAGCTGCTTAGGACTAGTCACATATGGCTCATCGGTATTCACACCGCTTAATTAGGGTTGGTCGCTTTGGGCTATTTGCTTAGGTATTTAATCGCTTAGGCCCACTTGCTTTGTTATTTAGCCGTTTAGCTGGTTAACTAAGGCTACTCACTTAGGACCAATCGATATTTCAGACCCCTTAAGGCTTATTGCTTAGGGCCTATCTCTTAGGGCTAGCCACTTAGGTTAACAGCCTCTTTACCATCAAAATTGTTTAGGCCTACCCGCTGTGTTACTAAGATAGGGCTAGTTGCTTATGTGTTTGGCCGTACGAACCTTGATATATAGGCATTGACCAATAAAGACGAGATTATTACCCGATAGTCCTAATATCCGTGCACCTCTAGACCGAGGTGTGCGGAGATTGGGCATGGCTAGAGAATGTGAGATTGTTAGAGCCAGCGGCAAATGGTAGAAAAACCGCAAACAAACTTTAGAAATGCAACGCTATTCATAAAAAACTTGTGTACTTCAAAAATGCAAACAAACTTCGACAAACAAAGTAAAAAAATGTGAACTGACCACACAAACTTCAAAAACGCAAACAAATTTAAAAAATGCAAACATACACAGACTTATGTCAAACCCTAATATGTAGGCATTGATCAATAAAGACAAGATTACTACCTTCTGGTCCTAATCTCGGTGTGCCTTTAGACCGAGGTGTGTGGAGAATGGGCATGGATAGAGAATGTGAGGTTGTTAGAGCTAGTAACAAATGGTAGAAAAATTACAAACGACCTTAAAAAACGCAATGATCTTCAAAAACGACTTGTGTACTTCAAAAATGCAAACGAACTTTAAAAATGGAAGTAAAATAACGCAAATGAACTTCGATAGCGCACATAGACTTAAAAAATGTAAACAAATTTCACAAACAGACTTATGTCAAACCCTAATTTATAAGCATTGACCAATAAAGACAACATTATTACCCGGTGTGGTCCTAATCTCTGTGCACCTTTAGACCGAGGTGTGCGGGGATCGGGCATGGCTAGAGAATGTGAGGTTGTTAGAGCTAGTGGAAATTGGTAGAAAAATCACAATCAGACTTCAGAAACGCAACGATCTTTAGAAACAACTTGTTTACTTCAAAAACACAAATGAACTTTGAAAAACAAACTAAAATAATGCAATCGGACTTCAATAGCATACAGAAACTTCAAAAACACAAATATATTTAAAAAACAAACTTATGTGAAATCCTAATATATAAGCATTGACCTATAAAGACGAGATTATTATCGAGTGGTCTTGATCTCCATGCACCTCTAGATTGAGGTGTGCAAGGATTGGACATGGCTAGAGAATGTAAGGTTTTCATGTAGTTAGTGGTGTGTACTTATAACAAGAGTGATTTGTTCATTTGTTGCATCATTGGGTAAATAAAGTATGGACAATAGGATGGTGTGCCCTTGTGCGCGTTGCAAGCATCGGGTCTTTCAAAAACAAAAAAATTGTGATCAACACATATGCAATAATGGTCTCTTTTTCATAGAGCAACTACAAGGTCTATGTTATCAATCTCATGGTCCAAAGGCAGTAGATCAACCCCTGATATTGCTCCAATTTCATCCTAGAGAAGACCAGAGAAGACAATTATCAAATGAACAGCCATCAATGGAGTCCACCCCACCAATACCCGGTTCCACATTTCAAGACATTGAGATGGAGCACATGTTAGACGTGCTCTTTAACATGGATCCCATCATTGAAAACCTAGAAGGGGACAATATTCAAGGCAAACTGTGAACCAACCTCAGTCATCCCGTCCATATCGATGGCATGATAGATACAATAAAGAGGGTGAGATGATGCAGACTCTTGCACGTATGCCACTTTATAAAGGTGCAAAAATCTCAGTTCTCCGTACCACTTTGGCAATGCTTAATCCGCATTCTGTCTCAAGGGTGGTCCGACGCCTCCATCAAAGATATTTCCAGGTAAATATATTATATCCTAAGCATGCAAAAGTGAAATTTACAATTCAATCATATGATTGTTGTATTCACTTGTTGATGTAATGACAGGTTTCTCGACGAGAAAATTTTGCTAGAAGGCAATCACATGCCCCCTACCCGTCCAACCACTAAAAATCTTCTTACTAACTTGGGCTTGGATTATCAAAAAATACATGCATGCCCAATGAGTGTATACTCTTTTGCAATGAGTATGCAAATTTGGAACAATGTCCCAATTGTGGATCAAACAGGTATAGAGACACAAGGAAAATTTATCCCTGCAAAGATCCTTCAACATGTTCCTATCATTCCAAGAATAAAGAGCATGTTCAAGTGCAAGTCTATAGTTGTTTTGATGACATGGAACTCAAATACTAGATCCACAGATGAAGTGATGTGGGTATCTGCTGATTCTCGTGCATGGAAGCACATGATGGCCTACATTTAAGGATGAGGCTTGATGTATCTGTTTTGGTCTGGTAATGGATGGAGTAAACCCATTTGGATTATAGATTTTGTCATGGAGCACGTGGCTTATTTTCTTGGTTAATTATAATCTTCCACCATGGCTAGCTATAAAAAAGGGCCATCAATTGTTGTCATTAATCATCCTAGGAAAGTACAAAGCAAAGAACACGGACGTCTATCTGGCACCAATTATAGAAGAGATCTATATCTTGTGGAAAGGGATTGATGTGGTTCACATGTCCCAACCAATCGGACGACAAAATGTACATGTGCAAGGCATTCTTATGTGGACCATGCACGATTCCCTAGGCTTTGATGAGTTGCCGTGAAGCGCCCTCCGACACGCCAAGAGGAGAAGTATGGGTACAAGCATGGGATTGTGGCCCTTTTGACCTAGTTGCAAGTGGAGGGAGAGACCGTTGTGACTGGAGGCATTACCATGAGGTCTTCTTGATACATTTGTGCTCATTCATTGTATACATGTACAGTTTCATGCTTATGTTTATGGTTTTTCATTTCGTTTAAGATTATGATTATGGTATGATAATCGGGTTATGGTTATGATTATGGTATGGCACACAAGTTATGGTTATGGTTTTGGAATGATGGTATGGAAATTATGTTATGGTTATGGTTATGGTTATGGTTATGGTTATGGTTATGGTTATGGTTATGGTTATGGTTATGCAATGATGGTATGGTTGTTATAGATTATGTTTATGGTTTTGCAAATACGATGTGGCAATCATGTTATGGTTATGGCTTGGCAATCAGTTTATGGTTATAATTTTGCAATGATGGTATGGTTGTTATGGTTATGGTATGGCAAGTAGATTATGCTTATGGTTTTGCAAATATGGTTTGGGAATCACTCTATAGTTATACCTACGATTTTCAAATCATGTTTTAATTATGGTTAGAAAATCTTTATGTCCTTGTGCCTATGGGTTGGGAGGCAAACATATGATTAAGCTTTTGGAAATTTGTCATGTTTAAGCTTTTGATTTTGTGGTTTTGTTATGCTTACAATTTTTCTATTCTGTACTTGCTCTTCAATGTTAAATTGTAGGTGGAGTGTAGTTGCTTTTGCACTCTTCCTTTGGGCTGAGAGGGTTGTTTCTTGATGCTACAATAAATGCAGCATCAGTTCCCAGCCCTCGCTACCTAATTTTTTTGTGCAGGTTTTGATGTTGATACAGTAGCAGTGGTTGGTCAGGAAGGCTACTAGGTACCGCCTTGTAAACGACCACTTGTATTGTAAGGGCAAGGATCAAATTCTCAGGCAGGTGCCAACCTCCAGTGAGATCACAGAGGTAATTTCAAGTTTCCATGATGGCGTCTGCGGCGGCCATTTTGCTCTAGATATCACCAGTAGGAAGATTCTACAAGCAGGATACTCTTGGCCTAGTTTGAACAGGGATGTACACCATTGGTGCAAAACATGCAAGGCTTGTCAAGTGACCAATGATCGCACATTAACCTACGAGCCACAAACTCCTATCATTTCATATGGTCCATTTGAGAAATGGGGAATAGATGCAATCGGTCCTTTACCAAGGGCCCAATTAGGTGAATTTTACATCGTAGTGGGTGTAGACTACATGAGTCGATGGGCAAAAGCAACAGCCACCACCCGCATTACAGCCCAAGAGGTAGCAAAGTTCATTTTTGAGCATATTTGTTGCCATTTTGGCACTCCTCTTGAGATAATATCAGATAGAGGACCAAGATTCAAAGGTGATTTGGTGGGAGAACTGATGAAGAAGTCAGGCATCGCACGCCAACATTCCACACCATACTATCCACAATGCAATGGTCTGGTAGAGAAGGTAAACGGAATGATTTGCAAAATCATCACAAAGCAGGTGAACAATCACACAGGGGACTGGGATAAACATCTCATGGCAACTCTTTGGGCCTATCGAACGACGTTCCAAACATCACTAGGTTTCACCCCTTTCCATCTAGTTTATGGGCAGGAGGCAATTCTACCCATTGAGGTGCAAATAGCCAGCTTACGAGTTTTGGCTAGCCAGATACAGCGTCCAATTGTAAATCTCAGAAACCATATCCTGGATCTGGAGAGACTCCAACTAGATAGGGAAGAAGCAATCAATCACTATGCAACACAGGCAGAACAACGTCGTCTCACTTTCAATCAAGGACTGAAAGAAAAGGGACTGGAAAAAGGTATGTTAGTGCTGAGGTACGACAATAGATTTGACACCAGGAAGGACAAGAAATTTCAACCCAGATGTGAGGGACCATTCATCATTAAGAAGTGCTATGACAACGGCAGTTATAAGCTGATGGAAGAGAATGGGAGAATTCACAAGACTAGGGTCAATGGATGGAGACTGAAAAGGTATTTTCTTAGGTTTGATCCAGAATTCATGCTAAACATTCCAGAAGAGGGAGAACCCTCTAACTCCATAGCTAAAGATGCAGAGGAAGGGCTAGAAGCATGAATGCCTCTAGCCAGATGGGAGGTCTAATGATGGCCGGCTCTTGAAACCATGCTCGTGAGAACCACACCCTAAGGAAGAAGGGGTTTGTTACCAAAAGAGAAGGAGGAAAAAACAAAAAAAAGGCCTTTTTCATTCACCATACCCCCCCAAGGTTAACCATCGGTAGCGCGCCGCTAGTTTGGCCACACCCCTCCATTATCACCACAAGACGATCCCTCTCTCTTACTGCCCGACCCTGCCCATATTCTCTCTCTCTTGCTGTGCCGCTGCATCATCCGGCCCGGTAGGTGCCTTTGGTATCTCTGTCCTCACTCCAGCCACGGCTGCCGCCATAGATAGTATCCTATCTCTCTCTTCCAAATATTCCTCCTCTCTCTCTCTGCTTGTCCACACTCCAACCCCGGCAGGCCGTACCTACACCCCCTCTCATCCACACTCCCTTCGGCCTTACACCCCCCCCCCCGTTTTCTTCCTCCCCCCCCCCCCCCCCCTGGCGAACCACTAGTCTAAACCTCCCCCTCCCTTATCTCTCCCCCACCTCTCTTCTCTCTCCCCACCCTAACCTCTCACCCCTCCTCTCTCCCTCTCTTCTTTTGGCGGGAACCCGCCTTAGGGGGAGTTTATATATATACTCTAAAAAAAAACTCCCCCTCCCGTTGACCGAGCTCCCACCCCCTCCCCCCCCCCCCGCTGTCGCTCACGCGATACCCATGCCTTGACGCTCCCGGACCCAGCCCTGTGCGAGCGCTTGAAGCCACACACACACACCCCTATCCTCTCATCCCCCCTCTCTCTCCACACCCTCTCCCTCTCTCCTCGCGCTCGCACTCTACCAGCAGCCCGCCTCTCCACACTCGCGCTCTCCTTCCCCCTTCGCAGCCTGCACAGGCGCCGCAACCCGAGCACTGCAACACACACACTCACACACACACACACAACCCTTGACACACCCCCTCGTCTTGCTCACGTCCTCTACCCTTGCTCCATCGCCCTGAGCCGTCGGAGGTCTGCAGAAAAAAAAAAGATTTTCAATATATATATATCTATATATATATATATATATCTATATATATATATATATATATATAAAAACCCTCATTCACACGCACACTCTTTTGTTCACACACCCTCACCCACGCGGCACACCCTCCCGCCCACGCACGCTCGCACACACACATACATATACATATACACACACACTCACACATGCGCACCCACATCTATATATATACACACATGCTCACTCATGCACCCATACGTACACACGGACGCACAAACGCACACACATGATAAAATTCAAAAAAAAGGGGATCTTACGACATTGACGAACTCGACAAAAGAAGAAGAACACCCAAAGCACGCGCAGCCAACAACAAAAAAGGAGAAATGCACCGAAGGCATGCCCCGGCCGACCCCAAAAAGAAGTACGCGCTACACCGACGCACAGGCAACACACCATTCGCCGGCATCACGCACCCACAACACCATTCTCAATAATTTGTAGGTTATGTTCGTCATTTCTTCAGTTTTCACCCAAGCCATTGTAAAATTCGCACTTTGTAAATTCCCTCTCTCTAGGTGATGGTCACAAAGGCCCACCTAGAGATTCTCATTTTTTAATAACCTCTCAAAACAAAGCAAGGGTCAACCACACCGGGCCCACCACTTGCTTTGTCTTTCCGATTAGCTTACCCTAATCACACCGAGATTACCATAATCCAAGCAGCCAACACCTATAAATTGGCACTGAGAGGTCACTATCGAGGGGGGGCAATTCATGAGAGGTCAGCACTTGGTAGAGTATAGTGGGAAGAGTAGACACTATTGGCCCACGGGGAGGGGGCTTGTGTGTTGGTTTGCCTTGGGAATTGCACCATGTGAAGGGAGCCACGCCCACCTCTCGACTCCAATGGTCGATGCACACACATATACACACTCTTGGTAGCAAGCTTCACAATCATTGAGTCGTCTTAGAGGACGCACCAAGTAGTTTTCACCATTCTCACTCCCTACTTCTCTATCACCACGGTGTGCCGCCTCACCGGAAGGAAGGTCATTGTAAATACTGCAAAAATAATTCTCTCTCACACCCCCAAGGGTTTTCATCATTTGTCAATCTCTCTCTCTCTCTCTCTCTCTCTCTCTCTCTCTCTCTCTCTCTCTCTCTCTCTCTCTCTGTGTGTGTGTGTGTGTGTGTGTGTGTGTGTGTGTGTGTGTGTGTGTGTGTGTGTGTGTGTGTGTGTGTGTGTGTGTGTGTGTGTGTGTGTGTGTCTGTGTGTGTAAGTTTGCGGTGTTCATATCATCGTGGTCTGCGTCCTACCCGCTCAAAGCTAGGTGGTGCCCCCTGTTCGCTTTACCGTGAGGCTCGAGGCGCGCCATTCGGCCCCCGACGTTTTAGAGGCCGTCGGGGTTCGGGGTTTGCTTTGCTCCCATCAATACATAGCAACTTGAAAATGGGTTTCACAGTACCAAGATTTTTTCCACTCATTATTAATCAAGCAAAGGAACTCGACCTGAGAAGAAGCAGCAGAAGCCAACGGTTGGACTTCCAATACTTGCTTTCCTTTCACCATAATTTAATACACTCTAAGCTCACCCACTCAAGCACTAATCCTCATTACACACAGAGAATAAAAAGGTATACACAAGCCAGCTAAGTGAGGGAGACCCTCACCTTTATAGTGTTGTTGTAGAGTAGTCCGAATTTACACAGCCCAAACTTAGCGTCCAGCCGATCATCCACATCCTTGCATTCGATGGAGGTAGATTGCCATGGCCATGTGCCTTGCTAGCTTCTCTCTTCCACAGATATGCAGATTCCTGATTTCATCGGCCGAGTAAGCATGTTGTAGAGCTCCACCTAAATCCCTTTATTCAATCTCAGTTTTCCTCAATTTAATAATGCACACTAAGTGAAAAAATACCTTAAAAGGATTTTTTAAGCTTAGCTACACACGAACCAGGAAATATTCCCGGCCCGGGGAAATTTCATTTCCCCATTTTAAGTCATTTGTGTGTGTGTGTGTGTGTGTGTGTGTGTGTGTGTGTGTGTGTGTGTGTGTGTGTGTGTGTGTGTGTGTGTGTGTGTGTGTGTGTGTGTTGGTGAGATATGGGAGACATCCTATGTAGACTCTCACCAGATAGAGGACATCAACACGATCATGCAATGACCGATGTGAGCCATTGTTTGATACATATAATCTATTATTTGAGGTACACACCCACTTTTTGTACATGTACCTCTCATGCTCTTAATACCCACCTTTTACAGCTCTAGGTTTTTCTCCATCTCATACAAGATGGGTTTTGATGTAGGCTTGCCAACATGGACACTCGCCTATCCCAAGGATAATAATATATGGTTTAATAGATTTGAATGGGACATGTTTGAAGGTTAGGGTTTTTCCATCAAGATCATAGACGCATCGGTTCAATGCATTCATTTGGCCCGCCCCAAACTCACTCTCCCTAGGAAGGTGGTGCATGACAATCCCTTGGTCAAATCCAAATTCCTCTATGGTGTGAACAGTGCTCTCCATGTGATATTTTCATTTTAAGTCATCTACATGGTGCTAGGAATAAGTGTGTGACCTTCAATTCTTGAACTAACTTGAGTGAGTTTTGCAACAACCAGTCAAGAGGCCTTAAGACTACTCGAGTAGAGAAATAGAAGAAATCCCCATTTAAAAAATCCTACCAAGTGGCCTAAATTGAATAGGGGGCTAGAAATTAATAATCCTAAACCCTACCAACTTATGGAGCACCAGACAAAACCCAAAAATCAAAAGCTTTATCTCTAGGGTGGATTTTTGCAAATCACGTTAAGCTCCATGTGGCACTGTTGTACGGATTTTCGTGTTTTTTTCTCACTCTTGTGGGCAATTTTTTTATGTGAGATTTTTGATGCAGATGCTTTTGGGATTAAGTGCTTTTAGATTGTAACTTTTTGAGTTGTGCATTTGGCATTCCTTGTACCTTTTTCAGTGCCCACAGGGCCACTCCTTAGAGAGCATTGAGATGCAGAGTCTTGAAGAAAGTTGAATCCTTGAGAGTGTTACCATATACATGTGGTAGTGATGTGTGTGAATACACTTAGGACCGCCGGGGCATTTTTCCCCTCTTTAGGAGGTTTTTCCCCCGTGCATTGTATATACGCCCATCATTCTAGGGCTATCTATCTTTCCATTGCATACTAAGTAAAACACTCTCTATTGTGTGCCTTGAGCTTCCTTCATCTTCCCTAAGCTATGTGTGTTCTCCTACAACCCTCATTCCAACAATTGGTATTAGAGAAGGTTGCATGCTCCCGGGCTTAGTTGCACCAGCAACTCCAGCACACGCTTGCTCACTTTCTCTGATTTATGTTCCGGGCTCATTTTTGCCTTTGTTTCCACTACAGGCTACTAGTACTGCACATACTATTTTGTCATTTTGTGCAAAATTTTTGTGAGTGCCATTTCCTGCATAACAAGTCCCTTACAGTCTTCTATGGTTTGTGCTATATAGCACGTGTTGTTCTCGCTTTGTTTCTCCTATTTTTGGGCATTTTTCACATCAGGTGCAGGCATTTGTCCATGGTCAACAACAACACAGACATGTTCAAGATGTTTTCTACTGAGAATAGATTGGATGGGAACAATTACCCTATGTGGGCTTACATGATGCAACATGTTCTTATGTCAAAGGGTGTCTGGAATATTGTGCAGGGCATTGATGTACATCCTGGTTCTGAGGATGTAGGCAATGTTGAGGATGTTGCAGGTCTCGCTACAAGGATTTTTGTTGTTAGAGTTGTTTTGCCTACAGCAAAACAAGCTCATTGGGATGTAAAAGATGCGCAGGCTCATGCATTTATTGTGTTGTCTGTGAAGCCACTATTATTCCTCACATTCATTCAGGAACTTTGCAAAACAAGCTTGGGATATTCTAGTTGGTCTTTATGCAAGTTGCAATGAGGCCAAAATTGCATTGCTGCGTAAAGAGATGGAATCAAAGATTATGAATGAGGAAGATGAATGGACACTTTCCTTTTTGGTGTCAAGGATATCAATGAGCAACTTATTTTTGCATTTTGCTAGTACTTGGAGACTTATGACCCAAGGAAATCTTGAAGTTGTCAAGTCTGATGCATTATGCACATTGTTGTTGCAAGAGTCACTTTCCAAAAAAAAGAAGACAAGCCGGCGTGCAGTTGAACAGGCTTTTATTGTTGCTCAAAGAAAAGGTGGTAACAATAATGCAGCCACTTCTCATGGTTCTTTTGTGAGTGGAAAATCAGATGTTCCTAATGCTTGTGTTGGCATCAATTCGTCTGGAAATTTTGGTGATAAGGAAAAAAAATAAGATGCGTTGCCATTATTGTAAAGCTAATCATCACTGATCAAGCAATGTCCTAAGTTGAAGGCCAAAGAGGCTAAGAAGAAAGAGGGTGGTTCCACTGCAAATGTTGGTTCCACTACAAATGCAGCTATTGTTGAGTCTTTTGTGAAAGGAGACTATGATGCTGATGTTGATGCATAATTGGCTTTTGGTGCAATCCTGTTGTCCATGATGGATGCATGTCAGTTTGCTACAGATTCACATGTGTGGTATTTTCACAGTGGTGCTACAAAGCACATTAGCTCACAGTGTGATTTGTTCACCTCTCTTGAGTTTGTTCCTCATGGGCATTCAGTCACTTGTGCCAAAAATGTCTCTTATCCGATTCAAGGATTTGAAAATATTGCGCTTACTGCTGAAAATGGTAGCTCTTTCTCACTTGTTAATGCACTTTATGTACCTAGGATCAAGAAGAATCCTTTGTATGTATCTGCACTTGCTAGACTTGGTCTTGTAGTCAAATTTGTGGATGACAGATGTATAATACATGATCTCAATTTTGGTGATGAAATTGTTGCATCTGACATTTTTTATGTCGTGGGCTGTATAAGCTCACTTTGCATGACAAGTGTGGAAAGAATTCTGCAAATGCAATTGTGGATTCTAATACTATTTCAGATGCAAAACTTTGGCATGCACGTTGTAGTGATGTGGCACGTATATAGTGGGAACGGGCATTAAACGATTTATCTTGTGACTTTTTGACGCATAAGTATACTTCATATAATACTCATATGCATAAATAAAAGCTTTCTACCATACCTTAGTATTTACCTTTGAAGTAATATAAATGTACATTACTATTAGAAAGTACTGCAAGAGAAGTATCAATGATTGTGCCTCTTTTTGTCTGGGGAAAAAGCATTTGTATATTTCTTCTAATATCTCAGCTATACCCTACCATATATAAACTATTTTCTTCTTTTCACATTTATTTAATAATATAACCCTTCAATAATGCATACCTTCTTGGATACATACAAGAGGGAAGGGCCTACTAGAAGACTTTATGAAAAGGAAGATCCAAAGCTTCTTGGACCATCCCAATTTGAAAATCCCGACCTAAGGGCATGGAGAAAAGTCCAAAACCAAGTCAAGCTCTTTTCGAAGGCCAATTTTTCTCTTTGAAGCATGTCAATCCGAGTTACAGGTCAAAAGTTACAGGGAAAACATTGAAAAATCCTCTCACAACTACACTGCAAGAAGAGATGGTAAACAGGTGAATCAAGTGAAAAGAGGTAATCTTGGTCTTTTTCCATAAAATAAGATATTTGGAGGATAAAATACATAAGCATGTGAATGTGACACCTCAAAGATGCCTTGAAGGACAAGACACACAAGTTGGGACCCCCTGCTGGAGCCACAGAGAAGATGCCTAGTTGGGGCCCACATACATCATGCACCCACATGGAGCCTCAACGACCAAAAATGACGAATTTCATGATATTTTGAGTCCTAATATTGCTCATTTTAAGAAATATCCAAAGAACATTTGATTTGGGCTAAATCTTTAGCCTAATCAAGTGATTTTGTAAAACATGGCTCCCTCACCTATAAAAAGGGCAACCTTCTCTTCATTGGGGGCAATATATGAGTGAGTGAGGATAGCTCAATTCCATAGTGACACACTCATCTTAGTGCCATACTTTCCCTTGAAGAAAGGCTGAAAATTTTTGCCTCATCTTCTCTCTCCATTAAGGTGATGACGATTGCTCTCATGTAAGATATATATTGCTAGTTTTTCTTTCATTTGCATATCTAGTCAAATACTTGTCTCTAACTCTATCTCTATCTCTCATTATCTATCTTTAATACCACCACCACACTTAGATCTATCTCTAATTCTATCTTTACTCCTCCTTTCATCGCTCTTGTTGTGCCCTAATTGTTTCATTGGAAGGTATTCAAGCAGCAATCTTGTCAATGTAACGGGCACAACCTTCTTGCGGGAAACAATTATGTGCACAAGTTAGTAACCATATCTTCATCTTTCACAAGCATCTCTCTCTCTCTTAAGGTTCTCATTCTCTTCCACAAACTCTAGAATCTCCTTGCTACAGAGACTTCTCTCCCCGCAGTATCCTTATTGCCTAAGGGCAACAATAGGGCTTGGGAGAGAAACTCTCTTCTTCTTTTCCTTTCACTTCTTTCACACCTTTATCTTTGAACATACTAAGTATATCATTGATGAATAACCATAATCCACATAGAGGCAATTTCTTCATTTCCATTCTGTGCAATCTATTAGGGTCAACATTTGGATTAGTCAAAAGATTCACTTTTAGCAACGCATAGTGTTTCTATTTGGTCCTGAAAGGCTCAGCGAAATACTTCTCTCACCAGATCCCATCATACTACCTATTATTGACTATAACTTCTCTTTTGATGTGAATGTGGTTATTTTATTATGAATCAAGAGGATTTGTACTCACAACTAATCCCAATCGCTAGACAAAACATATACATTATAGTAAGCACAAAGCTACAGTTCCAAAGAGCAATCCGTAGCTTATTTGGACAACAAAGATTAAATATCATTAACTCATCCATTAACCCTTTTATCATACCCATGATACGATATGATCGTAATCTCGATGTTTTCATTTTTGTTTTGTGTTGACTATCTCTCATGAGTACTCTCCATCACGTGTGTGTTTGTAAGGGAAAGTGAGCGGCTTCTTTGGCTACATTTCTTCTTTAGCTCTAAAAGCTATGTTATCTACATCTTAGCTCCTTCTCATAACCCTTGAGCTTCCTCACAAACTCTCACAGCAAGAGGCCCTGTGCCTTCTTGGTAAAACCGCCAACTTCTTGACATATTTTTGGTGAACCCAACGTGAATCTGCCAGGGTGATATTTTGTGGGTAACCATGGGTGATCATGTTGAGCAACAGGGTATGAATTTTGACCCAGCAACAATGCAAATGTTTCAAGCATTTGCAATGTTCATGCAACAACAACATGCTACTGAAAGAAGGGAGATTTCAGCAATGAAGGCCATACAAGCGGTCGTCAATAGAATGGATCAGTTCAATGGCAAAGATGTAACCAAGTACTTACGCAAGTATGTGAAGGAGATGGAGCTGCATCGCGTGTCAAAAGGTCAGATGATTCAAAGCTTTGAGCTAGTTGTTGCTCCAGAAATTAGGGAGCATGTTAGGGCAATTAAAGATGGGCATGGGAGAAATTGGAAAGAAATCAAAGTAGCTTTAAAGGAGGAATATTTCATGGAGGACTCGGAGAGAGTGACCAAAAGGACATTCTTAGAATGGGTAGTCAAGTCAAAGCAAGGACTATCAATAACAGAGCTATTTAGGGAATTTGAGCGGCACTATGCACAACTCACCAAGACAGAAAGGGCCACACTAGATGCAGAGAAGACAAATCTTTTCTTACAATCCGTAGGTAAAGAGTTTCAAGAAAATTTGGAGCTTCTTCTTGAAGATAAAGATGCTAAGCAAGGACTAAAGACCGACTGGAATGAAGTTGAAGGTGCTGTCTCGTTGCTTTCCAAACGACAAAGAAGAAGGGATAAGATGGTAGTAAACACTACAAGTCCTTCAACCTCAACTTCTGACAAAATGGTTAAGCCTACTTATATAGCTCCTAAGTTTGATGAGTCTATGCTAGATGAACTTGTGAAGGGAATGCGTGACTTGAAGGTGAAGCTTGCAAAGCTTGAAGAGAAAGGCACACCATCAGGGCCACTTCTTAGGCAAAGACAACAGCCCAAAGAAGGGTTTGTTAATAGATGTATTTGGTGTGATAGTATAGACCATGTAAGAAGGGATTGTGATGATTTTAGTGATGCTTTGTCAAAAGATGTTGTCTTTTTTAAGGATGGTAAAATCCACTTAAGAGAGACAGGTCTACCCTTGAGAACTAACTTTGGGAAGGGGGGAATGCAAACCTTAGTTGAAGATATGGCAACTAACCATGCTAGCTCTTCAGTTGAGGTAGCTACTTATGGAGTAAAAATTGAGCATCTTAGTGATGAAGAGGTGAATGACCATCATGGTCAAATTTGGCCAAATGTCATGCAATTTGGTAAAAAGGGAAAGCTTACAAAAGAGATTCTACATGAAGCAGGTGATTGCATATGTCTAGAAATAGGATGGAATGATCCAGTGGACTCATTGTCAGTGCATGCCTACATTACAAAATTCCAACCAAATGAGGCTATTGTAGAAGAAAAGCGCAAGCGTGAGAATGCTGATGAAGGACCATCAAAAAGAGCTTCTAGAAGTGGGGGAAGAAGTGACTCAATGCCTTCCCAAACAACCTCGACACAAGGAGCGTCTCCACCTGAAGTACTCATGGAGGATTCTACAACAGGAAAGAAGAAAGAGCCAACAAAAGGTAAGACAAAAGGCCCAACTTATAAACTACAATCTGATATTGAGGTTGCTACAGATTTAAAGAAAGTCTTGGAGGAAAGGATTTTGAATAGCAAGATTGAGTTCACTCTGGGAGAATTCCTTGGAATTTCAAAGCGTGAATTCCACAAGGAGATCATTGACATCATCAAGAGAAAGAGAAAAATTCTTGCTAAGGTTGCTCGTCCACATGTTGACGGAGAAACCTTGAAGACACAAGGGATGCAGTTGAAAAATAAGGAGGATGATGGAGTTGTGGTAGGATGCTACCAATCTAGTGGGAGAGTGAAGCAAGTGCATTTCTCAAATTATGATGAAGAAGTTGAAGCTATTCCTAGGAGTTACTATTCACGAAGTCGCTGGGCAAGGGCTACTACAGAAACTTTGGTCAAGGTAGGTGATCTTGAAGAGCCATTTGTTGCCTTGATTGACCATGGTTCAGAAATAAACATAATGTCAAAGAGTCTCTACAACAAGTGTAAATGGCCGATGGGCACAGATCATGGTTGGATAGTGAAAGTGATAAACAATTCATCCGGTGAATTTTATGCAGCATGTCCAGGTGTGAAGGTGACAATAGGTGATGTAAAGATTGACCAAAACTTCTTTGTACAGGATACATCTTCATATCATCTCATCCTTGGACAACCCTACATTGTGGGAGTTGGAATGGAAACAAAGGTAAAGGATGATGGTTCAGCATATGCTAGGATACGTAGCAAAGATGGTAAATGAGCTGTCCAATTTCTCACAGTTTGTGTAAACCATGAAAGAAATCGTGACAACCTCAGAGAACATCCTCTACCAAAGGTGAGCAAAGAGTTTCATGATCATAGAGAAATGATGGGTTTTGGCCAAGTTCCATTGTAAAGCGGGATTGCAGTGGTACAGAAAGGAAAAGGGTCTCATCTGATCCAAAAATAGGTGAAACTGTCTCAACGAGCTCCTTGGTAACAAGGAATGGATCAATATGTTTTACAAAACTTGAAGATTTGAAGAGATGTGAGAGGCAATATGTGCATAATGTACAAATAGGCATGAAAAAGAGTGGGTTGCTAGAGCCTACTGAAAATGTTTTGGGTTTGTGTGAACAAGTTTCTTTTGTAGATACTATGGGTGAGCTTGATGCTATAATGGGGTCTAGTTTGCATCTTGAAAATGACGTTGTGGAATTTTGCTCTATGAAAATGTATCAAGTAATAGAAGCCTTTAAAGAAAACCAAACAGTTGGCCCAAAAGTCCATGTTGAAACTAAATACAAAAGTGTAGCAAAGAAGGTGAAACCAGTAGCTTCACCCTTACCACCCAACAATAGGGAAAAGATTGAGCAGGCTTCTTCACAACCAAGTTTGAGGAATCCTAAAAAGATTGGGCATACCTTTACAAAGGAGTCTTTCCAAGAGTTGCAGATTGGTCGTGAGGAGTTTCTAACACAGGAGGAGACAAAGTGCTTCAAAGAAATGCTTTCAAAGCATGGTAAGGCTTTTGCATTTGAGCCACATGAGATAGGATGTTTTGATCCTTCTATTGTAGCTCTATGGTAATTTTCACAATACCTCATGTGCCTTGGAATCTGCGGCCTATTCCGGTTCCAAAGGCTCATTTGCCAAAGTTAGTAGAGCTACTGAATGAGAAAATCAAAATGGGAATCTTGGAGCCTTCTTGTGCTCCATACTCAAACAGGTGGTTCACATTTCCAAAGAAGAATGATTCTCTACGCTTCATCCAAAATATGCAACCAGTGTGAACAAGGTGACAATTAGAAATGTAGATACAGGTCCAATTGTGGATGAGTTTGCAGAGGCATTTGAAGGGAGGGCAATCTACTCAATGGGGGATCTTCACTCAGTGTATGATCAATTTTAGCTTGCAATCAAAAGCAGAGACTTGACAACCATGAGGATACCTTTGGGTTTGGTAAGGATGTGTACCTTGCCACAGGGAGCAACCAACTCGGTTGCACATATGATGAATGGGATGAATAAGGTCTTATGTGACTTTATTCCTCAAATCACAATGCCTTTCATTGATAATTTGCCTATCAAAGGATGTGAAGAAAGTGACAAAGATGAAGCTTTGGATCTCAAGGGATGTCGCAGGTTTGTGGTAAATCACATAAATGATTGTGATAAAATTTTGTCTAGGTTGGAAGAAGTGAATCTTACATTGTCATGGAAATAGTCTATGTTTGGTTTCAATGAAGGGCTCATTGTGGGGCACATGTACAGGTTATATGGTAGGAAACCTTGTCCAGCAAAGGTAGATGCCATCCAAAGAATGAAAGAAACATGCACTAGCATCACTGAGGTTAGAAGGTTTCTGGGATCATGTGTCTTCTATGTTATTTGGATTCCACATTATTCACATGTAGCTGATCCTCTTTATCAGTTGCTTAGAAAGAATCAAAAGTTTAAATGGACAGAAGCACGTGTAAAATCCATGAAAAAGCTAAAGGAGTTGCTCCAGTCAGCACCAACTTTGATAAAGGTAGAGTATGAGTGTCAAAGGCCAGTAACTGTGAGAGTAGACACCAGTTCTACAGGGTGAAAGCATGAATAGGTGGAAAGCTATATATGTGATATAATTAAATAGCATAGCATGACATTGGGGGTGTGGTCACTGGTGCCATATTTCAGACGTCCAAATTTATATTCTAAAAAATGTTTTACTAAAAAATTCAACCTTCACAAACCCACTTTGTTTCATGAGTAGTTGGCAGTTTCAAACATCGTGCCCCCCGACCCCCCGCCTCTCTCTCTCTCTCTCTCTCTCTCTCTCTCTCTCTCTCTCTCTCTCTCTCTCTCTCTCTCTCGCGTGCTCAAGGTCTACTGTGCTTAGAGCTTCTACTGTGCTAGCTTGGCTGCTTCAAGGAAGATTGCAATAACCGCCCTCTCCTCTTCGAGGTATGTCTCTCCCATTGAACATGTACACTCTCTACTGCTTGAGCACACGCGTCCCACCTGGGATCATTTAGCTACATTAAGCTGCATTTGGAGCTGCATGAGTGCCACACCTTGCTCATTTGCAACAAGAGGCGAGCTCCTGAGGTAATTTGCTAGTCCACAAGCTGCATGCAATCTTGGGGCAAATCCCATAGCACATGACCTTGAATGCCCTGCTTACAAGAGCAGGCCCATGAAGTTCTTGTTTCTTTTTAGCAGGGATGATAAGCGAGGGCACACCACGTCTCATGAGTTCATTGGATGATGTGCAGGTATATCACTTGAGACTGCATCATGGCACTTCCTCAAAGCATCCGATTCAAGCAAGCAGTAGTCTAGTTAGGAACATTGAACCACCTCTGCATACGAAGTTTTGTCTTCTTGCCGAGGAATTTCATATGGAGCGTGGATTGCCATTGGAGGGAGTTGATCTGCCTAGCTTGACAGGAAACAATGACATCTCTGAGGAGGACTGGGAAGTTGTCTTTATATGCCCAAAGACTGTTCCGGGTAGCCAGAAGAAAGTGAAGGCATACCATGCTCGGTCAGAGTTCTTACAAAAGCTTGTGTGGAGACACTGGGATGTCTACCAGGAGGGTCCCTTCATGTATGAAGTAGGGACTCAATTTGCAAAGGCCTTTGCATTGGAAAACTGCAGTGAATTTGGCAAACATCAAATTTCTTGGGCTATCTTTGCAGAGAGGGCAATGAGAGCCTCAGAAGAAAGACACAACTTGCAAAACAAGATCAAGAGGTGGGAAGAGCAGATGAGTGGTAGAGGGAGAGGTTCCAAAACCACTCCTGCCTCTACCAGATCATCATTGAAAACCGAAGTTATGTCTGTACCATTGTCAAGCGTGCCTATAGGAGGATGCCTGCTACAATTGGCAGAGGAGGATAGCAGGGCACTTGCAGAAATGAATAATATTGCAGAGGGCAGATTGCAAGACTATAAGTCAAGACTTGAGGGTGCAAAGAAGCAGGTAGAGGATCAAGTCAGAGAATTGTATAGGGCTGAGGGTGCTCAAAGTTCAAACACTTTGGCCATAAAGTTGCAAACGGAGATTGATTGCGTGCAAGACCCTGTAGCTCGACAACACCTGATTGATTTGATTAGACAGTTCTCGAGTATTACTAGAGAGAACGTTGCTGAATTAGAAGCCAATGTGGCTAAAGCAAAGGTGCATACCCTCCTACATGTGCTTCACTTTGTTTTGGAGTATGTGGTTCACTTCCATGTGGTTATGTGGTTAGAGTGTTATGGATTGTATGGTTATGTACTGTATGAGCATATTCTATTTCTACTATGTGCTATATAGCATAAAATATGTGCTATATGGCCACAACATAGTCATCATCTTCATGAAGTGGGTGGTTATCTGCTATGTGCTATGTGCTATATGGTCACAACATATCCATCATCTTCATGGAGTGGGTGGTTATATGCTATGTGTGGTTATGTGCTATGTGCTTTATAGTTCAATCTAGGGCAGCATGTTCACAATAGTACCCTCATCTATTTGGAATGTGTGTGATTCTATGCTATGTGATTTGTGTGGTTATGTGCTATGTGATACATAGCACAATGGACATGTGTAATATGTGCTATATAGCATACATGTATGCTATATGCTCACAGTATAGCCCTGAAGTGTGTGTTAAATATTTATATGTGCTACATAGCACAATCTTTTTATGTGCTATGTGCTAAATAGCACATTTTGTGTGTTATATGTTCACAATATAGCCCTGGAGTGTGTGGAATAGTGAATTGTGCTATATAGCACAATCTCTATTTTTGTTATGTGCTACATAGCACATCTCTAATTGTGATATGTGCTACATAGCACAATATTTGTGTTATATGCTATGTGCTATGTCTCATATAGCCCACTGCATATCATATACCCAACAAGCTTGTGCTATATAGCATATAGAGAAAATGTTTGGGCTATATCTGGTATTTTAAAAAGTCTCTCTGCTATGATCTACAGTGCATACTCTATGTAGAACTTATAGCACATTATACTTGGACTGTGCTATGTGCTTATAGCACAGTGCATATCATATACCACATCAAGCTTGTGTTTATAGCATATAGAGTAAGTGCTTGTCTTATATGTGGTATTGCAAATAAGGGATAAGATTCACGCTGCATATTCTTTTCAGCAATATGCTTCTGTTGGGTTATTGAGACTTAAATTAGATGTGTTGTCTTCTTTGTTTCACAGGCACTACTTGCACAAGTAGAGACCAACATAGCACAGGAATCAGAGCACTTTAAATTTTTTGTTACCATGGAGAGGACTTCACATAACGTGGGAGCCAGTTTGATGAAGCCTTTTCCTCCTGTGGATTTTAAGCAGAGCATTAGCGAGGTGGCACTTAATGGGTTCTACCATTGTGTAGGATGTGGATTCCCATTCGATGCCAGAATCTTGGATGTACTATCCCTGCCTTGCACCCATGTGTACCATATGCTATACTTCGCGCATGTATGTAGGGACTATGGCTATTGTGTTGCACTAGATTGCAACATGTCCGTTCCCCCTAGAGCTAAGCATATGATTGGTCTGAAGGTGAAGAGTGAGATGAAAGAATCAAGTGCAGGTAGTCACTGTGTCACTACTATTGTAGGCCCACTTTCCATTGGTAGTTTAAACTCTTGCATTAAATGAAATCATTTGCAGGTACAAACATTGCAGCAGAGACCTATATACAAGAATCATTGAGGACAAAAACAGAGAGAGTCTCTACGCAGGCCACTGGTAGGTACCAAAATCAGTATTTATGTGTGTATTTTGGGATACTCCAAGTGAGACTTTGTAAATAGCGTGCTTTGTAGAACAATCATCGCATGCTTGCTCCAACAAGACGATGCATTCCACAAGGAAGAATGGCCTGATTACCCCAGGGATGTAGTCAGGCCTTGAAGCGGAGTCTACCCGCGGGATGCAGCCAGCCCTTGAAGCGGAGTCTGCCGTAGGGGATGCAGTACGTGGAGTAGTTGAAGACATCTTGATGGCAAAGTCTTCTGCAGTCAAATCACCTAGGCAACAACTAACTCCAAGAAGGCTGTTGCGTTCTCCGTTGAGTGCCAAAGCATCACCAAGTGTGGACACTAGAGATGATGCATCAGATGAGGCAGTTGCAGATGCGGTGAAAGCAACACCCCCTTCAGCGGGGAAGAAGCCAACACCAAAGCGCAAGAAATCGACTGCCAAGAACTTAGGTGGAAGTCCCACAATGGATATACCTCTTGATTCATTTAGGAAGAGAAAGAAACCAAATGCAAAGCAATGAGTGTGTTTTTTTTGTAACTTCATGCAATTAGAAGATGTCTTTAGAAGGCATGTGCAATCCATTGCACCCCTATTGTATCCATGCTCATTGATGAATCAAGTGTTGGAATTTGTTAGTGACATGTCTCTTAATTCTTTGCATCGAGTAGTTGCAAACTATTTGATTTATTTTCTGTACATGTTTAGTAATATGTTTCTACTTTCTCTTGTCGTAGATAATCAAGAAGCTGAAAAAAGAGGAACTTGCATGAGACGCACTCGCTCTTCAGTGTTTCTAGATGAGGGGTCTGTAGGTTCACTAGCTCAGTCTTATCGTGTGAAGAATCCAAGAAGGGGTGCTATAGCTTCCAGGGGGGTTATGGGCAAAAAAAAAGTGTCTTTTGATACAGTTGAGGGGTCTGTAGGTTCACTGGCTCAGTCTTATCCTGTGAAGAATCCAAGAGGGGGTGCTACAGCTTCCAGGGGCATTACAGGCAAAAAAAAAGAGTCTTTTGATACAGTTGATCCCTGCACACCTACTAGTACTGCTAAATTTGTTCCAAATGTGCCTAATGCAGTTGATGTGCAGATTGTGCATGATGATGTGCATACAGATGTTGATCGTGCTAAACTTGAAAAGGGTACATTACCCAGCCCCACCACAGTTGAATCTAGCACAGATGCCATTGATGATGCTATGGTAGTTGATGCCTGCACAGATGCCATTGCTGATGCTATGCTAGTTGAGGCCTGCACAAATGACATTGTGGATGCTATGGAAGTTGATGCTCGCACAGATTCTACTGCTGATGGCAATGTTAATGATGGTGGAACAGAAAGTATTGTTCATGCTGTGATAGATGCCATTCTTGATGCAGTTGTGGCTATGGGTACAGATGCCACTGTTGAATCTGGCACAAATGCCATTGATGATGCTACCACAGTTGATGCCTGCACAGATGCCATTGTTGATGCTACGGTAGTTGATGCCTGCACAAATGACATTGCGGATGCTATGGAAGTTGATGCTCACACAAATGATGTTGTTGATGGCAATGTTAATGATGATGGAACAGAAAGTATTATTCATGCTGTCATAGATGCCCTTCTTGATGCAGTTGTGGCTATGGATACAGATGCCACTGTTGAATCTGGCACAGATGCCATTGATGATGCTACCACAGTTGATGCATGCACATATGCCATTGCTGATGCTACTGTAGTTGATGCCTGCACAAATGACATTGTGGATGCTATGGAAGTTGATGCTAGCACAGATGCTGCTGCTGATGGCAATGTTAATGATGGTGGAACAGAAAGTATTGTTCATTATGTCATGGATGCCCTTCTTGATGCAGTTGTGCCTATGGGTACAAATGCCACTGTTGAGGATACCAGAGGCATGGGTGAGGAGGTCCTCATTGAGAGAGAAGCTCGAACACGTGAGGCAGTGAATGCAAGTGATGTCACAGCTCAAGCCCAAGTGGTATGTCCAAGTGATGTAGCTGATGACATTGTTGATGCAGAGGAGGCAAAGGGTACAGATGCAGCTGTTGAAGATATGGGAGGCTTGGGTGAGGAGGACCTCACTAAGAGAGTACCTGGAATAGGCTCAGCAGTGGGTAACGGTGATGTCGCGGCTTCTGCCGACACAGCTGAGGCATACAACAGAGCAGTTCAATCGGGAGAGGCAATGGGAGAAGTTCTCGTGGCTGCTACGGACATGAAAGAGGCAAATACACATAATACAACTGAGGCATGTATAGAGCAAAACAATGAGGTAGGGAAAGGCGCAGAGGTGCCCACTGACAGAGCAGCTCAATCGGGAGAGGCAATGGGAGAACATTTCATGGCTGCTGTGGACACGAAAGAGGCAGTTGCACATGATACAACTGAGTCTTGTACAGATCCCACTGTTGGGAATACCAAAGGTAAAAGTCCAGAGGTCCCTATGGGTCGAGCGGCTACTACAGATACAGATGAGGCAGGTACAAAGAATGCTGATAAAGAGGCCAAAAATGGACATGAATATGAGAGGCAAGAGAGGCCGTGTCTTGTGGTAATGCCAGTACAGATTGTTGCACTGCCTCCTGCGTCTTTTGAGGACAAGAAGAGAAGGGACAATTTATGCATCATACTGGATGTGAATGGGCTTCTCATAAGGAGGTATAAGGTCTCCTTCTACAAAGGAATAGCGAGAAGCAGTATTCCTGATTGGGCAAGATCAAGGTATCAGGTAGTCACTGCGCCAAATGCTACAGGAAAGATGCAATTTCAATATGTGGTCAGGCCCAATGCATCAATCTTTTTGCATGCACTGCTGCAAAGAGCACAAGTTGCACTATGGAGCTGCATGACCTAGGACAATCTAGCACATGCTTTCAGGCTGAACAAACAGCATTTCCTCGATATTATCGATCAAGAGGGGTGTAGAGAGGCGAGCTTCAATCTAAATGAAGTTCCTGGGATCCCTCCATGTAGAGATAACGCAAAGCCCATATTTTTCAAGTGTTTGAAAGACTTTTGGAAGCACCATCCTAAGTTCAACTCTGATAATACACTGGTGGTGGATGACACACTCTACAAGTGTCTGCTCAACCCTCCCGGGACTTGTGTCTATCCTACTTCATTTGAACCAGTAGATATTTGTCAGTCCCCAATTTACCTGGTTAGCATATTGTTCCCTTGGTTAGTCTAGTGGACAGTCTCACCCAGCCCTAATGCTTATGCAAAGATGAACCAGTTTGAAAATCCTTCGGACAGTGTGTCTGCTCGTGTCATCAGCCACTATAGAAGTCAACGAGAAGTATGTAAGGAAGGTTGATTGTGGTTATGGAATCATGTATACATCATTTTGTGCACTGAATGTACTTGCGATTACTATACAAAAAATTGACCTGTTCAAAGTTCTCTAAACTTAATGATTGAATGATGTAATTTTATTTTGGTGATATGATGTAATTTTATTTTGCTGATATGATGTTGTCATACTCTGATAGAGTCCTGCTACATGGCACACATAATAGCATAGACAGGACCATCGGGCTATTATTACACATAGTTATGCTATATAGCACTCATACTGCAAGAAATACTATGACATAATAGCATAGATAGGGAGATTGGCCACTTATTACACACACTTACGCTATATGGCACACATAGTGCTCTCAATATGTAATATAGCTCTTTCACATACCACACATCATATCATAGACAGGAACATTGTGCTATGTGATACACACACTTTTACTGTATAACACACATGTTGCTATCTTACTACAATAGAGTCCTTTTATAGCATAGATAGGGACATTGGGCTATTATTACACACACTTGTACAATATAGCACACATAATAGCCTAGGTAGAGACAATGGACTATCTTGACACATTACTTGGCTACATATCACATATAGTAGCATGTACACAACTCCATAACACCCAATGGGTAGCTATTCATAAGAGTGAGATGATTGTAAGAATGAGACATGTTTACCTGAGATTCATCAAGAAAGTGAATGGGATGCTCTTGATAATGTTTTCTTCCCAATCGTTTCTGAAAAATATCTTGGCTAAATTTTTTCAAGGTGCAACATGTTCACAATAGTAACCTCATTATCTGAAATGTGTGTGATTCTATGCTATGTGCTCTGTGTGGTTGTGTGCTATGTGATACATAGCACAATGGACATGTGTAAGGAGGTACTGAATGGTGAAGGCTATATAGAACATAATATAAGCCTGTTAAATAGGTATCATGCTGCTTCATAGGGCATGGCATTGTAAATGGTTTCATGTAGTTCCGGAGATAAATAATATGTCTTTGAGGTAGCATCTACCAAAGGCATGTCAAACTTGATTTCCCGAACAAGGTGAGAGTACAGGTTAGTAACTCCCCTATCATCAAGTAGAGTGTAGTGATTTGGGTCCCCCTCTTGCTGTTGATAATAACACCCTGTGACAACATAAGTTTTTTTATCACATTTGTTTTTCCACTTATCTCTTAAGATGCAATCTGTCATCCATTTTCTCTTTGTACATCTCAAAAGAAATAACTCTACACCTTCTGCAATGCCAGCATCTGCATTGACTGCAAAGTTATCACCTTCAATGAGATACTCACTCAGCATATCCTGAGATCCCTCAAACATTGCAGCTTCATCTTCTGGTACCTCAGTCTCTTCTGCTACCTCAGAGAGTGGTTTCAATGCCTTATGTGTCCACTTGCCTGCATATGATTTGCTGGAACAAGTCCTCCAATGGCCCTTCATGCAAGCATCACAAAAACAAGAAAGCCGCCTGGTCCTTAATTGAGTAGGATCATGACGACAAAATCCTGAAATGCAGTGGAGTGATCGAGATCCTGGTACTCTCTCACAACCCCATAGATTAGACCTGTCCACTTCTGTCTCTTTTACTAGACAAAATTTCATGTTTATAGTAGGACCTGCTTTAGTGGATTGTGCATAAGAGCTACATGCAGCATTGGACATTGTTCTCGTCAAAAATGCAACCACGTTTGCAGCTTGCCTAAGAACAACTCCATTACTCTTGAGTTGTTCATGTGTAAGGGCTCTCTTTATCACAGCGCCAGTGCCATCATGCTCCCCCTTGCCATGGCCAGAGCCAAAAAAATTCCATGTCATCTCTGTACTTGTTAGTTGGTAATATCTAGCAACAAAGTAAAATGGCCTTGCAGCCTTGAATTGCGAGGCTGCACCATCTGACCACACCCAGTGCTTCTTGAAATTCAGCCCCTGGTCTTTAAGCCACTGATCACAAAGAAGAAAACAATGCTGGACAAATAGCGTATCATGTTGCCTATCATCGGAGATGTAGAAATGCATATGCTTGATAATATTGTCATCTTCGTTGTCACGCATGTACGTTATGTGAACAAGGATGGTGCATTGATCTGTATGCCAATGCATGGATTGTACTTCATTTTGCTCTTTGAACGAGTAATTTTCAGCAAGGTCTACTATAGATATAATGGTATCTGAAGGAAACACCTTCAAACATTCTCTGTATTGATGTGAAGGATATAATGGTATCTAAAGGAAACACCTTCAAACATTCTCTGTATTGATGTGCCTGCCATCTGTAAGTGAAATTGTGCTCGATGAAGATTCTGATGTCGTCTTTTATCCTCCCTGTCAGCTCACTTAAAGCCACATGTTTGAGTGACAACATCTTTCTCTTACTTAGACCATGCTTAGTTTGAACTTTAATGTCCTCGAAGACTTGCAGTGGAAGTGTCTTTGTCATCTTTGCAAGTTCTCGTGGACAAAGGCTGAGCTTTTCCACACCACAGTTTTTGCATTGGCCCATCAAGCAGGTGTTTTTATGGAACATATCCCCCTCAGTCTTTGTACATACGCATGATTCCCACAACTTCGTGATCCCTGAAAACGAATGCTCAACGGCAAGACATTCTGCATTCACCCCATCTGATTTGCAAACATTGCATTTACATGTACATGACCTCCCATGAAAACCAAAAGCAGATGAGCGCATAACATTAAATGCATCTTTGAGATACAGCAGTTTGATATGATAAACACAACAGCAAGTATTTCGATCTTTCAACTTTCGCACAAACCAAGGCTTCAGCTTCTCAAAGGACCTTTGCCCAATTGTCACATGTGGGTGGCTATTTTTAAACTTCAAGAAATACTATGTTTGCTTGAAAAAAAAATCATTAGAATTACATTTTTCTATATATCACACATAATAGCATAGCTACAGATGCATTGGTATAAATACACATAGCTATGCTACATAGCATAGATAGATAACTCAGCTTTCACTACATGCTCAATTTTGTTATATAACACATAATAGCATAGATAGGGATTTTTAGTTGTTATTACACACACATCACACATGTCTGCTATATAGCACACATAGTGCTCTCATATTATAACACAGTTCTTCTACATAACACACAAAAGAGCATAGACAGGGATATTGTGCTATTATTACACATATCACACTCTGCATAGCACACATAATAGCATAGACATGGACACCTCTCTACTATTACACTAACATCTGCTATGTAGCACACATAGTGCTCTCATAATATTATAAAATTTGATAGCACACATAATACCATAGATAGGTATATTGTGCTATTGCTATATAGCAGACACGATGTTGTCATACTCTGATAGAGTCCTGCTACATGGCACACATAATAGCATAGACAGGACCATCGGGCTATTATTACACATAGCTATGCTATATAGCACTCATACTGTAAGAAATACTATGACATAATAGCATAGATAGGGACATTGGCCTCTTATTACACACACTAACGCTATATGGCACATATAGTGCTCTCAATATGTAATATAGCTCTTTCACATACCACACATCATATCATAGACAAGAACATTGTGCTATTCTTACACACACTTTTACTGTATAGCACACATGTTGCTATCTTACTACAATAGAGTCCTTTTACATGGCACACTTATAGCATAGACAGGGACATTGGGCTACACTTGTGCAATATAGCACACATAATAACGTAGGTAGAGACAATGGAATATCTTGACACATTACTTGGCTACATATCACATATAGTAGGATGTACACAACTCCATAACACGCAATGGGTAGCTATTCATAAGAGTGAGATGTTTCACTTGAGAGTTATTCATTGTAAGAATGAGACATGTTTACCTGAGATTCATCAAGTAAGTGTATGGGATGCTCTTGATAATGTTTTCTGCCCAATCGTTTCCCACAAATATCTTTCTTGTTTGGAGACACCCTACTGTGCTCTATCCAAAATGTAATAATTGTCTGCTTCAATTCCTCCGATAAGGACCCAACATTTCCAGACTTCCTTTTGCATAAGTCGAACCTCAGCGTACTTGACATAGGATCATTGTCAAGTCTACCCTAAGCTGAATAAATTCCTTGGATGAACATTTAATAGCTTTGCCACTTTATGTAGAGTAACACCTCTACCTTGGCTCGCATTATCATGCAGTAATCCATTCACTAGCATGCTGAATGTGCTTCGTTTTAAAAACATCTCGTCAACCGATTTTGGAATCTTTAATTCCTGTAAGGAGACCTTGAGTGCAGAAATAAGGCCATTTGCAGGAAGATACAGATCTTCACAGAATGGCAAGATTCTATCATCATTGAAAACACCTTGAAGAATTGCATTCTTATCTTCTTTCCCGTAACTATGCAACTGTCTCACAATGTGTTGAACAATATTTTGAATAGTATGTTTCTTCTTGTCTTCCTTTGTGTGTACATCGACGTCCTCCCTATGACAATCTTCCGCTCCAATGTTGACGCTTGGCTGTACTTGCTTTCTTGCACGACATCGCTTTCTGTACTCACATTTAGCCTGTGCTTCATACTTCCTCACTGCAATAATTTCATCCTCATTTAGACAAGACTTTCTCTTGGAGTGCACCTGCGTATGCATGGTGTCTATTCCATGTGCCTCATCATAAAATCCGTCGTCCACCATCCTGGAATAGTCTGCAATAGTTTGAAATGAATGAAGTCATACAAAACTTCCTGATTGTAATAGTGAACTGAAATCCAGTTGTGCTGCATTGTTGAGTTCAAGAAGCTCCATTGCTGCTTGTGAGGAGGTATGAGCTGGAACCAAAGCAAGAGGAAGGGAGTCTCCATCATCCATATTCTGAACAGGAGAGTAGGAGAGAGAGAGAGAGAGATGGAGATGGGCATTGGAGGCCATCTGAGAGAGAGAGAGAGAGAGAGAGAGAGAAAGGGAGAGAGAGGGAGAGGTCCACGTGTGCTAATCGCTCCATGTCTTTCAATCTGAGTAGTGGAGTCGTGAAGTCAGTTATCTTACCTATATTCTTTTAAAAATTATTGATTTAAAAGCCCAGCTATGGTGCCATCCATAGCATCATACTTGGTGTCCATGGACACCAAGTATTTAGACACCATTCTATGCTTTCACCATACAGGGATTGGATGGGCAATAGGGCAAGATGACGAAGAAGGACACCAAGTATTTAGACACCATTCTATGCTTTCACCCTACACGAATTGGATGGGCAATAGGGCAAGATGACGAAGAAGGACACAGGTATGTGGTAAGATTTGAAGCAAAGGTACTAAGTGCTCGCCAAAGAAACTATCCACAAATAAAGAGAGAGCTATGGGGTATGGTTACAGCCTTGAAAAATGGAAAAGAGTACCTAATCTGTGCATGTGTGGTTGTAGAAACAGATTGTCTACCACTTCTTGGGATGATTACAAGCTGCTCAGCACCAGACATTGCTATGTTGCGTTGGATTGCCTACATTAAGTCCTTAAATCCCGAGTTTAAGCACATTGCAGGTAAAGACAATACAGTGGCAGATATGCTATCAAGGGCAAGGTATGAAGATGAGTCACAAACGATTGATGAGGGAGATGATGTAGGCACAAAGTTCTATTCTATCTCTCATGTCAAAGGTAACAATGTTTGCATGACTAATTCACTTGAATTGTTCTTGAAATATCTTTATGAAGGTGATTGGCTTCTTATTGGAAGCTACTTGAGTACTCTAACAAAACAAGATGATTGGTCTGAACAAGAATTCAAGAGGATACGCAGGAAAACATATGGGTACTTTTTGAGGGATGGTTACTTGTGGAAGCATCCTAAACAAAAGGGTGCTACACCACAATGGGTTATATGTAATAAAGAGACTCAAGTAAAGCTCATGCAAGAGTTTCATGACAATCTATGGGCTGGACACAGAGGTGTGTGGGCAACCTTCTCCAAGTTGAAAGAAAAATACTGGTGCAAGGGTATGTATAAAGATGTATCTCAGTTTGTAGAGTCGTGTAACTTGTCAAATGTATTCAAATGTCCGACATCGTGATGGATTGCACTCTACATATCCACTAGCCATGCACTATAAATGGGTTGTGGATCTAGTCACAATGCCTTTAAGACTCTGGCAGATGAGATACTTGGTTCTTGCACGAGAGGACCTAACTAACCAGGTTGAAGGAAGAGCATTAAGAGCTAAAACCACAGAATCTGTGTGCAAATTCCTTCTTGATGAGGTGATTTTTCGTTATGGTTGTGTGGGAAAAATCACTGCAGATAGAGGTGAATTGGATGCCGAAGAAGCAAGGGAGTTCTTTTCTAGATTAGGAATCAAGCTTTCTCCTACTACAGCTTACAACCCTGAAGGAAATGGAAAGAGTGAAAGAGGGCATCCTCCTATCATCAAAGATTTGGCCAAGGCTTGTGAAGGAAGAGTTGGTGAGTGGCCAAAACTGTTACCATATGCTTTATGGGCTGATCGTACAACACATAGCTCAGTAACTGGCTACATGCCTGCGGAGCTAATGTATGGTCAAAAGCCACTGATGCCAATTGAAGATACAATTCCCACATGGAATGTACTACCTTGGCAAGAGGGGCTTAGCAGGGAATGACTCAAAAATGCAAAGTTGAGAAACCATAAGTATCAAAGTTGATGCGAAGTTGACATGAGACAAAGTTTTACATCTTGTGACTTTTTGACACATAAGTATACTTCATATAATACTCATATGCATAAATAAAAGCTTTCTATCATACCTTAGTATTTACCTTTGAAGTAATATAAATGTACATTACTATTAGAAAGTATTGCAAGAGAAGTATCAATGATTGTGCCTCTTTTTGTCTGGGGAAAAAGCATTTGTATATTTCTTCTAATATCTCAGCTATACCCTACCATATATAAATTATTTTCTTCTTTTCACATTTATTTAATAATATAACCCTTCAATAATGCATACCTTCTTGGATACATACAAGAGGGAAGGGCCTACTAGAAGACTTTATGAAAAGGAAGATCCAAAGCTTCTTGGACCATCCCAATTTGAAAATCCCGACCTAAGGGCATGGAGAAAAGTCCAAAACCAAGTCAAGCTCTTTTAGAAGGCCAATTTTTCTCTTTGAAGCATGTCAATCCGAGTTACAGGTCAAAAGTTACAGGGAAAACATTGAAAAATCCTCTCACAACTATACTGCAAGAAGAGATGGTAAACAGGTGAATCAAGTGAAAAAAGGTAATCTTGGTCTTTTTCCATAAAATAAGATATTTGGAGGATAAAAGACATAAGCATGTGAATGTGACACCTCAAAGATGCCTTGAAGGACGACACACAAGTTGGGACCCCCTACTGGAGCCACAAAGAAGATGCCTAGTTGGGGCCCACATACATCATGCACCCACATGGAGCCTCAACGACCAAAAATTCCAAATTTCATGATATTTTGAGTCCTAATATTTTCCATTTGAAGAAATATCCAAAGAACATTTTATTTGGGCTAATTCTTTAGCCTAATCAAGTGATTATGTAAAACATGGCTCCCTCACCTATACAAAGGGCAACCTTCTCTTCATTGGGGGCAATATATGAGTAAGTGAGGATAGCTCAATTCCATAGTGACACACTCATCTTAGTGCCATACTTTCCCTTGAAGAAAGGCTGAAGTTTTGCCTCATCTTCTCTCTCCATCAAGGTGATGACGATTGCTCTCATGTAAGATATATGTTGCTAGTTTTTCTTTCATTTGCATATCTAGTCCAATACTTGTCTCTAACTCTATCTCTATCTCTCATTATCTATCTTTAATACCACCACCACACTTAGATATATCTCTAATTCTATCTTTACTCCTGCTTTCATCGCTCTTGTTGTGCCCTAATTGTTTCATTGGAAGGTATTCAAGCAGCAATCTTGTCAATGTAACGGGCACAACCTTCTTGCGGGAAACAATTATGTGCACAAGTTAGTAACCATATCTTCATCTTTCACAAGCATTTCTCTCTCTTAAGGTTCTCATTCTCTTCCACAAACTCTAGAATCTCCTTGCTACAGGTACTTCTCTCCCTGCAGTATCCTTATTGCCTAAGGGAAACAATAGGGCTTGGGAGAGAAACTATCTTCTTCTTTTCCTTTTACTTCTTTCACACCTTTATCTTTGAACATACTAAGTATATCATTGATGAATAACCATAATCCACATAGAGGAAATTTCTTTCATTTCCATTCTGTGCAATCTATTAGGGTCAACATTTGGATTAGTCAAAAGATTCACTTTCAGCAACGCATAGTGTTTCTATTTGGTCCTGAAAGGCTCAGTGAAATACTTCTCTCACCGGATCCCATCATACTACCTATTATTGACTATAACTTCTCTTTTGATGTGAATGTGGTTATTTTATTATGAATCAAGAGGATTTGTACTCACAACTAATCCCAATCGCTAGACAAAACATATACATTATAGTAAGCACAAAGCTACAGTTCCAAAGAGCAATCCGTAGCTTATTTGGACAACAAAGATTAAATATCATTAACTCATCCATTAACCCTTTTATCCTACCCATGATACGATATGATCGTAATCTCGTTGTTTTTATTTTTGTTTTGTTTTGACTATCTTTCATGAGTTCTCTCCATCACGGGTGTGTTTGTAAGGAAAAGTGAGCGGCTTCTTTGGGTACATTTCTTCTTTAGCTCTAGAAGCTATGTTATCTACATCTTAGCTCCTTCTCATAACCCTTGAGCTTCCTTACAAACTCTCACAGCAAGAGGCCCGGTGCCTTCCTGGCAAGACCGCCAACTTCTTGACAACGTTTTGGACATCTAAATTTTGCGAGTTTGCTGCATTTGCAAAAATCTGATATAACTGATTCTTTTCCGCCTCTTGTAGCACCTATCAAACATGTTTGTGAAGGTTGTATTTTGGGTAAGATGCAGCATTTGAAGTTTCCAAAGGATGGTTCAATTAGGGTCACATGCAGATTGCAGCTTGTGCATATTGATGTTTGTGGGCCCATGCAAACTCCATCCTTGAGGAATTACTTTTACTTCATGACTTTTATTAATGATTACTCTAAGCATGCATGGGTATATCCGCTCAAAGTGAAGTGCAAAGTATTTATGTGCTTGAAACAATTTCTGGCTATGGCTCAAAACTTCTCAAAATGTACTATGGGCACCCTCCGTCTAGGGGGGGAGAATATGTCTCATGAATTTAATGCATTTCTGGCTAGTTGTGGGATAAAAATGTTGGGGGTTTCATTGTTGCATAGCTCCAATGATCAACAAAATTATCAATCCAGAGGGATGAGCTACTCGGCTAGGACATGGAAACATTCACACAATTAGTGAGCTAATCATGGCAATACGAATGGTTAACTGCACTAGGTGAGCTTCTCTGCCTATGGAGGAGCTAAGCCACAAAGATGGGCAATCTCCACATCCACGTCCCTTTACCTCGAATCAACCCAATCACACACACTAATGATTGTAAGATGCCCACGACACCAATCCTATCATGCAACACTAATCGCAAACACACACGCATAGATCTATTGAGCACCACACTCCAATCAAACCTACATGCACACACAAGCAAGAGAGGGCAATCACACAAGATTAGAGAGGGATTAACCACTAATTAGTTATGAGCTACCTAATCAAAGCATCATAAGCAATCATAAGAAGCATGAGAGAGGCATAGTGAAAGAGAATTAAGCATTGACTAGTGTTAACCAAGCCACATGATCAAGGAGAAGCTCAAGGACTCCATAGCCATAGACCTCAAAGGCTCTCACCAAAGAGTCCTCTCAACAAATGAGCTTGAGACCCCTAATTTCTTTCACACACTACCTTATACACCTAGGGTAGCAATATGCAATGTCTGAGCATCCAAGGCCTTTAGGGGTCCACCACTTACTAAATCTGCTACCTAGGCACACTAATGGACATGTTCCTTACAGCTTGGAACTCCCATTGAGCCCATAACACATTAAAATATTACAATGGCTTGAAATAAATCGAAAATTTACAATACATGACCATTTTGGAAAAATGTGAAAAATGTGTAACTCCAATCTTTACTGCTTCTTCATGTTGACCTTTGATGTGCATCCATACGTCTTCGGTCTTTAGCAGCTCGTGTTAACTGACATTGACTCAGTTAACATTCCCCCCTTTTGATTTTAGTGCCGAGCACTATTGAAAAGTGTCCGTGGAGGCAAGGGAAGGTTTTGATTGGTTGTTGATGGGCTGATTGTCTTAATTTTTCATTGAATTTGTTGATGAGGTTCAATTCGTTGCAGCATCTTGATTGGTTCAGATATGTCTGTTGTGAGAGATGATGTTAAATTTGTTCATTGTAATAGCATAATGGTGAGGCTATTGTTTATTTATGAAAAGTATGTACACGGGAAGTAGAATGATGAGGTTCTCAATTAGGGTCGAATACCTAGATGACCAAAGGGAAAAAACCCAGTGGAAAAAAAGTGCCGTTGGGATACGGGCATTATTGGAGTGCTCATTAGTATGGAAAATATTAATAAAGGACAAAGGGATTATTTGCTGATAGATATATAATTAAACAATGTGATATCTATTAGGACACGGGTCGTGTACCCTAAGAACTAGGCTAGGCAAGGACTACGGCCAAGGGTCGGGCTAGGCAGTGTGGACAGGGGATCCGTCTAGGGCAAGGGGCTAGGAGCCCACCTATAAAGGGAGGTTGGGAGGAGGATCCAGGAGAGCCTAGTTGCCTAGTTTCTTACACTGGTATCAGAGCTCAAGGGGAGAAGAAGGGTGGAGCTATGGCGGAAGAGCAGGCATGGATCTCTTTCCCCCTCTCTCTCGCTTTCTCTCGATCTTTCTCTCCCTTGGCGTTCATGGGACCTCAGCGGTTAGGTGCTGCCATGGAGTGCTTTCTTAAACCATGAAGGAACAGTCGATGCTATTCATGCAAGGTACATGGCATGCACCTTGCATGAGTTGGGCAGTCACCAAGCCTCCTATTCGCTCAATGCTGACTCAATTGTCTGATTTGTAATCACATCACCATGGTCTCCATCTTTGGTTACGCCAAGGTCAACACCAAGCGATAGGGAGCGTTGGACAGTCTCCAAGCTTCCTATTCACCCAGTATTGACTCCATTGAATTTTGTCTTTCCATTGTGGGTTATCATGCCCCAAGGTCTTTGTTGTTGCTTGTAATGTCTTTAATAGCAAGATCAACACCAAGCAATGGAGAGCATTGGGCAGTCCCCAAGCATCCTATTCGCCCAGTATTGACTCAACTGTCGTATGTAATGATTTTAACAGCAAGGTCAACACCAAGCGATGGGGAGCATTGGGTAGTCCCCAAGCGTCCTATTTGCCCAGTATTGACTCAATTGTCATATGTAATGATTTTAACAGCAAGGTCAACACCAAGCAATGGGGAGTGTTGGGCAGTCCCCAAGCATCCTATTCACCCAGTATTGACTCAATTGTCGTATGTAATTATTTTAACAGCAAGGTAAACACCAAGCGATGGGGAGCGTTGGGCAGTCCCCAAGCATTCTATTTGCCGAGTATTGACTCCATTGCATGACTTGTTGGTTAGCATGACATTGGTTTGCTTGTTGTAGTCCACTCAAGGTGCATAGGTGGTAGGAAAAAGAGTTTCTAATGCATATGTCCAATAATGGGACATCCTATTTATGCATACACAGAAATACATGGAAAAAAATATGTTGTGCAAGAAGCATTTTGAGGGGTTCTTCAAAAATATGGTGTAGCTATAAAAGCGTATGACATGGCTTTGCAAGCTGGCACCCCTTTAAGAATGGTTTACTTGATGAGGATATGTGCTCTCATCTTATTGTGCATTGTGTGTGAGTGTTGGACTCTACGACACTCCACCAATTGTAAGTTAATAGACTTTGACTCTTATGCTCATCTCATTCAGCATGAGTGACATGACTTTAGATATGCTCAGCTCTTCCAGCTTGAGCGTAAGCCTAATAACTATGACTCTTAGTACAGAGTTTAATATGACTTGAAGGTTTTGCTCATTTTATGGCTCAGCAACCCGACTTTGATTATGCCAAAGAGTGTTTTTTGCACCCTGGTGACTTGACTTTTTACATTCTTGTGCTTACTACAAACATTTCTTTAGGTTAAAAAAAGCTTCAATCCTCAAAAAGAGGATTAGTGAAGGACCAAGTTGGCATTGAAGGTTTCTTTTGCCAAACCTGATTTATTTTCTTTGAATCTGCATTTGTGTTGGTTGGGTTGTCCTTCTTTGACTGTAAAGACTCCATTATCTATTTGATTCTCCAATTAGGCATGTTGATAGGAGTCTTTGGATGTTGTTTTAGGCCTCTGTTCACTGTCGTCATCTGGCATCATTGGAAGACTTATATAGAAAGCCAAATCTCTTGATGACCTTTGTATCTCTTTTGTTGACTTTGTCTCGTTCTAAGTCTTGTTGAGTTCTTGAGATCTTCATGCAGGCCTGGTGTAGTTGCAGTTGGCTTGTGGTTAACCGGTAGCCAAATCTTTGTATAACCTGTGTAGAATCCTTGTCTTAGAGGAATATTCTTTGAGATTTGTCTTTGTTATGTATCCTCTTGAGAGTTGTGGTAGACTTTAGCATCTTTTGATGTTGGTCTGTTGTATACTTGCTTCTTAGGTATCCTAGGATATTGTCAAGGTTGATACCTTGTGGGCCTTCTTTTTTGCGAGGGACTTGATGTTACTTCATATGCTCTAAACTGTAGTTTTGGTACCCATATATATCTATTACCTCCATAGTACTCATGTCCTTTTAAGCTCCATTGTGATGCTATCCATCCCATGTGTTTGTCTTTCTGTGTTGATTTCTTGTCTTTATTAATCCAAACCGGATCATTGACTTTGACTAAATTGCTCAAAACAAACACTTGCTTGATTTTCCTTCGCTTTCTTGAGTACTTTGGCTGATATATCTTTGCTTTTCTGGGTTTTTCTTAGAGGTTTCAGTTGGGTCAGCAATTGATTTGAAGTTTTGAAATCCTGACTTATTTGAAGAAGCTGATCCATGAGAGTTCTTTGATGTAGAGGCATATGTTATCACACCTTCTTTGCTAATTGGTGGAGGGTTCACTTTAGCTTTACCTTTATCTACAAGATTTGTCTTCGATTCTTGTGACTTTTGCAACTCCAAATTTGGCATTAATGGTACCTGTAAATGTTGATGGCTATTGGAAAAGAGAGTATTAGCATTTTATCTTCTTTGTAGGCCTTGTGTTGGTCTAACCATTGATGTCCAAGGATGACATCTGCATGCATTTCCTTTGAAGGCTTTACTCGAAACTTTACCTGCTCTTCATGCTGTTGGATGCTAAGGGTAGCAACCATTTCTTGACTTGTAACCTTACCCATGATTTATCTGTTATCTGGCTTGTCTAGCATAATCTCTAGAATGCTCTTGATGTTGTTTGCAACCATATTGCACTTTGCTTCTTTATCCAGTAGAGCATTGCATCTAACACTTGCTTCTTTTGTACTACTAAGAACTATAGCTATTCTCATTGGAAGTTCTATTTAAGATCTTTGTCCTGCTTTTGCCATTGTCTCATCTTGATCTAATTGTGTCTCTATGGAGGGTAGCTTGAGACTCTGTTTTCCAATTTGACTTTCATCAGATGATTTAGCTGGCAATGAGTGATTGATCCTTGGACTTCTTATTGCTTCCTAGTTGTCTGTAACCTTGTTCTTCTTTATTTCTGGCTTTGGTGGAATTTTCTGCTCAATAGCTATCATGGTTGTCCTTTGTTTTGTTTGATCTACACTTGCTATTGCCTGATTTCCTTTAAGCTCTCTTGAAGTCCTCATTGATGGAGATAAATCATCTTCAACATGATCTGCTTTGATATCAGTCTCCATTTGAGCTGTGCTTGAGGACTTTGTGTTGTAGTCTAGGGTGACCAATCTTGGTCTTCATTCATGGTTGTCCGTGATGAGTCCTTCATGTTTGAATTATGTATCTCTGACATCTTCCGAGCCATTGACATTCCCATTATGATGTCGTCTGGCATATCTTTTGTTGTGATCAGATGGAATTGAGCTATGATGATTTGTGAACCTACTTCAATGGTGGTGAAGATGATTCCCCAGCATTCTGTTCATTTGTCTCTTGATATACTCACAAATTCAGGAGCATATTCCAATTGGGGTTGGCCACATTTTTTCCAATGCAAAGAGACATGAGGTTCTTGTCTAACCAAAAATCTAGCTTTACTTCACTTGACAACTTTTCTTTGTTTTTACTGGTGATGTTGCACTTGATCTTCTCACGATTTGTGTCTAAATTGACTACTTTTGTTGTGGTGGTGTCCTTGAATTGAACTTTTTTTGCTTTGATTACCTGCTTCAATTGATGTTGACTCCATTGACTGTAATATTGCACTTTTTTGCAATTGTTGCGCATTGTCCACCTGCATCTGGGTAACTTTTGGCAAAATCTGTCTCTTCGGAGGAGATTTTGATGGTGACCTTTGTGTATATTTTTGGACTTTAGCTTTTGTTTATCTTGATCTTATTGCACCTATTCTGGTAGCTTGAGGCTTTGCATCATCTTCAGATAGTCTTTAACTTCAGTCAGGCCATCTGTAGGGGTTTGTACAAGGTCATGATCTTGTTGATATTCATTACCATGTGCATCTTGATATGCATTTGAGCTTGATCACATGCAATTGCTTGAACACTAAAGGATTTGTTGGATTTTGACTTTGATTTGTGGAGATCAGCTGAAACTTTTTCCCTTGATGATCTTCATAGAAGCATTTGTCTGTAGACTTTGAATGAAATCTGGGTCAATTGGAAACTTCCAACATGTTGGGGTATAAAGCCCAATGTGGTCGCCTAGGTAAGTGGGCGGGCCGCTAGGTATGTACACATATTCTTTTGTAAAAACCTAATAAGAACTCACTATGCTCTACACATTACAGTAGAGCGAGTTCACCATATCGTCGTGCTCTTCTTCTCGCACTCTCTCTCTCGCGTCGCAATTCCGCTCGTACTCCTTCAACTGGTATCAGAGCTCAGATCGGGCTCGGGGCAGCGTTTGCAGGTAGCTAGAGTCACCTGCTCAGATTGGAGTGAGATTTGACAGGCGAAGACACGGCCCCAAATCCTCTGGGAAAAGCCGGAAGGGCTAGGTGTTCTCAGAATTTCATTCTGAGGTCATCTCGGCCACCGTTCGGCTTCGACAAGGTTCTGCGCAGGCCATTTTCGACTACGTGGTTTAGGCAGGTGCAGATCCGACTCTGCAAATTTGGGGTTTTGGCCTACGACTGCAGGTGCTGAGGATATCGGCACTCCCAGAGTGTTGATTTGTGGCTGTCTACACATCGAAGGACGGCTCACAGTTCTTGGAGGCGTGTCACATACGACACGGGTGCACCTACACACAGACTGTAGGCGACATCCACCAGTTCATCAGGTAGCTTGTGTTTGCTGCTTGATATTCCAGATTTCATCCTGACATTGCAGGTACTTCCACATGGGATGTATTGTCAGAGATGATGTATGTTTGTTGAGGGTTTGCTGGTTGTGAATCATGCAGCAAACAACCGCCGCAGCGGTTACAGCATACAGTGGGAAATTTGTGGATGTATGACTTTGTGGGAAGTCTATGTATTGTCAGATTTACTGCAGCCTTTGTTGAGGGTCAAGTGAGGTTTTATTGAGCTAGGGGATTCTCAAATGTTGAGATCCTTTTCGTGATACAGGTCTTGGAGCGATCCCTCGAGCACCCTTAGATAGGCAGCTAGGATGTATTGACTGTGAGTTAGACAGTTGGGATTGCATCTTTGCTTTACTGCCGTTGAGGCATTGTCGGAGTCTATGCTTACAGGAAAGTGACAGGACAGTGAGAGACAGTACAGGTGCAAGACAGGTTTACCCACAGCTTATAGTGTTAGAGAGACAGTGGTTTTTTGAGCTATTTTTGGTCTGTTTTTTAGTACACCAGAGCCATTTTACAAAGGAGACTCTGCCGAATTTTTTGCAGAATCTGAAGCTTTATTGGTTCATTTGACAGGTTGATATTGGTTCAGAGGTCAGTTTACAGGGGAAACTCTGCCGAATTTTTCCCAGGAAAGTAAACTACTGTGAAGCGTAGCTATGGCTGGATCACAGGACACTGCTCTTTACAATATCAAGAAGCTAGATGGAACCAATTTCCCATTGTGGAAAAAGCAGATTTGGCACGTGTTGGTACAAAAGAAGCAGATAAAACCTATAAAGCTCAAAGGGATAAAACCAGAAGATATGGACGAAGATGAATGGAGCGAAATGGATGAATTGGCACTTTCTACCATTATGCTGACTTTGGCAGAAAGCGTTTACTTCAATGTAGTAGACGAGATGTCGGCTTATCAAGCATGGTTAAAGCTGAGTGATCTTTATGAGAAGCAGAGTGCAGCTTCACAGGTATACTGGCTTAAGAAGCTTGTTGACTTGAAGATGAAAGAAGGGACACCTATGTCCAATCATCTGAATGAATTCAACACAATCTACAGTCAATCCCGAATTTTTCCCAGGAAAGTAAACTACTGTGAAGCGTAGCTATGGCTGGATCACAGGACACTGCTCTTTACAATATCAAGAAGCTGGATGGAACCAATTTCCCATTGTGGAAAAAGCAGATTTGGCACGTGTTGGTACAAAAGAAGCAGATAAAACCTATAAAGCTCAAGGGGATAAAACCAGAAGATATGGACGAAGATGAATGGAGCGAAATGGATGAATTGGCACTTTCTACCATTATGCTGACTTTGGCAGAAAGCGTTTACTTCAATGTAGTAGACGAGATGTCGGCTTATCAAGCATGGTTAAAGCTGAGTGATCTTTATGAGAAGCAGAGTGCAGCTTCACAGGTATACTGGCTTAAGAAGCTTGTTGACTTGAAGATGAAAGAAGCGACACCTATGTCCAATCATCTGAATGAATTCAACACAATCTACAGTCAATTGTCAGCTCAAGGTGTCAAGTTTGATGAACCTGTTAGAGCTATGTTCCTGTTGATCACATTGCCGGAAAGTTGGGACACTTTTCGCACAGCTTTGAGTAATTCTGCACCTCCAGATGGTTTGACCATAGCAGGTATAGAAGGCAGTCTGCTTACTGAAGAAACCAACAGAAAGACAATGGACAAAGGCAAAGGAACATCCTTAGTTGTCAGGGGAAGGACCAAAGAAAAGTACAAAGGTGGAAAGAGGGATCAGTCTCGTAGCAAGTCCCGCAGTGCTAAAGGCAAGAGTGACATAGAATGCTACCATTGTGGCAAGAAGGGTCACATGAAAAGAGACTGCAGAGAATGAAAACAGAAAAAGGCAAAGAGAAAGCTGAAGACCATGGTGAGAAGAACAAGTCCTCAGTGAAGATTCAAGAAATAAATGTGACAAACACTGTTGCAGAGGATGACAGTCTAGTGTCAGGAGACATCTACTTCTTGAAGAATACAATGGACTCAGCTCTTCTTACAGCATCTGATGGAAATGCACTGAGTGACTAGATTATAGACTCAGGGGCATCACTTCATGTGTCTCCAAACAAGGAGTGGTTTACCTCTTATGTGACCACTAAAGATCATGTTCAGCTAGGCAATGGGCAGACATGTGAGATCTTAGGTGTTGGTGATGTTCAATTGAAGTTTCAGAATGGCTCTTCTTTCACGCTGAAGAATGTGAGACATGTTCCCACAATTACAAAGAGCTTGATCAGCGCAGGTTTACTTGATGATGCTGGCTACGTCACCACTTTTGGACAGAACATGTGAAAGATATCCAAGGGTTCTATGACAGTAGCACATGGAGTAAAGTCTGGAGGACTTTACATGATTTATGTATCAAATGTCTCTAAAAATGTAATCACTGTAACCGAGCATCCGAACGTTTCTTTGTGGCATAGCCGGTTAGGACATATGTCCAAGAAGGGAATGGAAATCTTGTCTCGTTCTGGTTATTTTCCTGGCTTTTCATTTAATGATTTTGAATTCTGTGAACATTGTGTGTATGGTAAGCAAACACAGCAGCCACATAAGCATAGAAGCAGTAGAAGAGATACACAGTTGGCACTTGTTCATAGTGATTTGTGTGAACCTATGCCTAACCTATCTCTAGGGGGAGCTTCTTACTTTATGACATTTATAGATGATTACTCGAGGAAAGTATGGGTTTACTTTCTCAAGCACAAGGATGAAGCGTTTAGTGTTTTCAAAACGTTTGTGACACTTGTGGAGAATCAGAGTGGCAAGAAGCTTAAATGCTTACGCATTGACAATGGTGGAGAGTATGTTTCAAAGGCCTTTCAGGACTTTTGTGAGTCAAAAGGTATAAAACGTGAACTTACTGCTCCTTACAATCCTCCTCAAAATGGTGTTGCTGAGAGTATGAATAGGACCATACAAGAGAAGGTCAGAAGTATGTTGTCTAATGCACAGTTGCCAAATGGGTTTTGGGCTGAAGCTGTATCAACAGCTGTTCATCTTGTAAATAGATCTCCTAGCAAGGTTTTGCAGAAGGATTCAGTGCCAGAGATGGTATGGTCAGGCAAAATGCCCTCGTACAAGCATCTCAGAGTCTTTGCTGTGAGGCATATACTCACGTTCCAAAGGAATTTAGGAACAAACTTGAGCCAAAGAGTAGAAAGTGCAGGCTATGGTAATTCTGGTGAAATGGGATACAGACTTTGGGATCCCGAATCCAGAAAGGTTGTCCGTAGCAATGATGTTCACTCTAATGAATCCAAATATCATTCTAAACCAGAGAGGGTTGAGGAGATTAGAAGAGTTGTCTTCCAAGAAGATGGACCTGCACGTGCAAGACAAAATGTCAGGGCTCAAGAGGAGCAAGGACACGATAGAGTGGAACCACAGGTTGTGGCTGAGCCTGAGCCACCTATTGTGCATAGATCTGGATGTATCACGCAACCTCCTGATAGGTTTGTTCCATCTATGAACTATGTCATGTTGACTGATTGCAATGAGCCTTCATGTTACAAGGAAGCAGTGCAAATGAAGGACTCCGGGAATTGGCAATTGGCCATGCAGTCAGAGATGACAGCTCTGCATAAAAACTAGACATGGAAGCTAGTTAAATTACCACTGGGCAAAAAGGCTCTACCTTGTAAATGGGTTTACAGGTATAAGATCACCGCTCATGATAGTCAACCAAAGTACAAAGCAAGGCTTGTTGCCAAGGGCTTTAAGCAAGAACAAGGCATTGACTTTGATGAAGTCTTCTCTTCGGTGGTCAAGATGACTACATTGAGATGCTTTCTTGCATTGGTTGCCATATTAGATTTGGTGTTGCACCAAATGGATGTCAAGACAGCGTTCTTGTATGGTGATTTAGATGTGGAAATTTACATGCAGCAGCCAGAAGGGTTTGTTGAGAAAGGCAAGGAAGATTTGGTATGCCAGTTGTTAAAGAGTCTTTATGGCTTAAAACAATCACCGAGGGCATGGTACCATAAGTTCCACAAGTTTATGCTTTCTCAAGGCTACAAACGTAGTGAGTTCGATCACTGTCTATATACAAAGAAGGCTAAGGATGGCAGTTGGCTGATCCTTATTTTGTATGTGGATGACATGTTGATTGCTGGCAAGCACTTGGAAGAAATTTCAGCTTTGAAGTCAAAGATGGCACAATCGTTTGACATGAAAGACATGGGTGAGGCAAGTCATATACTTGGTATGCGCATTGAGAGAGACAGATCAAAGAAGTTGATTTGGTTATCTCAAACAGAAGGGAAAGGCATTGAGTGTTCCATTGCCACCATATGTGAAACTTAGCAAACAAGATTGTCCTGTGTCTGAGGGAGAACAGGCTGAAATGAATAAGATTCCATATGCGTCTACAGTGGGTAGTTTGATGTATGCAATGATTGCTACTCACCCAGACATTGCATTTGCAGTGGGAGTAGTAAGTCGATACATGTCAAACCCAGGCAAGAAACATTGGGAGGCAGTGAAAGGAATATTCAGATACCTGAAAGCTACAAAGAGTATGCGTATATGCTATGGGAGTCAGGAGCTAAGTGTAAAGGGTTTTACAGACTCAGATTATGCAGGTGACTTAGACAACCGAAGGTCTACGTCAAGGTATGTCTTTACATTGGCTGGTGGAGCAGTATCATGGCGTTCTAGATTACAAGATTGTGTTACTCAGTCTACTATAGAGGTTGAATATGTTGCAGCATCAGAGGCATGCAAAGAATCAATTTGGCTTAATCGACTAGTAACAGATTTGGGAATCAAAGAAGAGATGCATGTGTTATATTGTGATAGTCAAAGTGCTATACAATTGGCTCGCAATCCAGTTTATCACTCAAAGACAAAGCATGTGGATGTGAAGTATCATTTCATCAGGGAAATGCTCGAGGATAAGCAACTTCAGCTTGTCAAAGTTCACACCACCGAAAATCCTGCTAATCTACTTACAAAAGGACTTCCGTCAGAGAGCTTTGCGCATTTTCGCAAGCAGTTATGTGTAGGGTAGTATATCTCTTGTATATTAGCTTGTATAGTAGCTTCTCTCACACTTAAAGTACCACATTGTACTTCAAGTGGGAGGTTGTTGGGGTATAAAGCCCAATGTGGTCGCCCAGGTAAGTGGGCGGGCCGCCAGGTATGTACACATATTCTTTTGTAAAAACCTAATAAGAACTCACTATGCTCTACACATTACAGTAGAGCGAGTTCACCATATCGCCGTGCTCTTCTTCTTGCACTCTCTCTCGCGTCGCACTTCCGCTCGTACTCCTTCACAACAACCATATAATCTTTCAATGGTTTCTTCCTTAAAGGGATCTATTGAGTAGAGGCTCTAGGGCTTTTAAATGGTGTGGCATTTCCTGGTACATAAGTTGAGCTTGATGGATTTGTTCCCCCCTTCCTAAGGTGATCACTATAGCCTGCTTCATTACAAGAGTTCAAAATTGTTTGGCTCTAGTTTAGTCTCACCTTTTGAGATTGTGAATGCACACTTTGGGTAGCAGTATTATGTTTGGTATCTATGAACTTTTTGCATAGTTTCCTATGTATCTCCTTAAAACATGACAAATTATTGCCCAAGTCAAGCTGTAGATAGCATTATCTTTGCCCTGATATTGTCTATCCCATGGGTCTCCTATGATATGAGCTTCTGTGATTTCAGGACCCAATGCATCATAGATGCTAGACTCTCATCTATATCTACAATTGTTTTGATCAAAGTATATGCTCGTTTGGTCACAACGTTGAAGCTTAATTTTCGATGGAGGAGTATTTGGCTCTAAATAGATTTCTGGGTTCACTTGGGTAATATCCTTCAACTCTAGAGAGGATGGCCTATAATAGATTCTTTCCTGTAAAATGAACCATCTTTTCTAATCTATCACTAGACACACTTCTATGGCTGTGTGGGCCATTCAAACACTGGTTGATCCTTTTTGTACAGTTTCCCTTCGTGGGAGAGTGTGTTAATGACGCATGACAAAAGCGAGTCAATCACGGGCAACAGGTTTCAGGCCTGGCGTGACGTATGGAGAGAGAGAGAGAGAGAGAGAGAGAGAGAGAGAGAGAGAGAGAGAGAGTGTGTGTGTGTAGGCGTGCGATGCACGACCAAAAAGGGCAGGGCCCAAAATCTAGGGGAGTGTGAGTGTGTGTGTGTGTGTGTGTGTGTGTGTGTGTGTGTGTGTGTGTTGAAAAAGACAAGGAGGGAGTGTTAGAGTGAGAGAGAGCTAGAGAGAGAGAGAGAGAGAGAGAGAGAGACAATGATTGTTGGAGTGGGAGAGAGAGAAAGAGAGAGTTAGAGAAGAGAGAGAGAGAGAGAGAGAGAGAGAGAGAGGAAAAGAATGTTAATAATCGCTTGGGGGAGAGGGGGAGAGGGAGTTAGAGAGAGAGTGAGGGAGATGAGAGAGAGAGAGACAATTATCGTTAGTTTGAGAGAGAGAGAGAGAGAGAGAGAGAGAGTTAGTGGGAGTATGTTAATAATCGTTAGCAGTGGGGGAGAGAGAGTGAGAGTGGGACTGTGTGTGTGTGTGTGTGTGTGTGTGTGTGTGTGTGTGTGTGTGTGTGTGTGTGTGTGTGTGTGTGTGTGTGTGTGTGTGTGTGTGTGTGGTGTTCACGTGCCACAAAGCAAGAAAGCGACGGCACTAGAGGAAGAAGGAAGAAATTTATATTATTTCAACGTCGTAGGAAACTATCCCAAGAGACCGTAAAGATCTATCCAACAAGGAGAGTTTATGCACCAAAAGACACGCTCAAAAATCGAAAGAAAATCGAATTTAGGCCAAAAATTAGCCAAAATGCTAAAATTCATCCGAACATCCAAAAAATCGCCAAAAAAAACCAAAACATGCAAAAATTATTCAAAAAATACCCAAAAAATTTTGAAAATTCTTCACACATAGGGGATTAGTGCAGTTAAATGAAATCACAATAATCACATCAATTCAAATGCCAAACAATATGATCAATAAAATCCAAACTAGGCAAGCCGACAAAATTAGGTCAAAATTTGATGCATTTGGAGGGTGTAAATCCCTTTTTTAAGCTCAAAAACATAGAAATTAACCATTACACACACCAAACATACAATCAAAAATGGAATTAATCATGCACATTAAGCACTTTTTAGGCACACACACACACTAATAATTGGCAGTTTTTACCAATCTTTAGGTGCGCACATAAAAGGGTTACTCTTGGCAAAATTGCAATGTGATTTCACAAATCTCTAGTTGGACATGACCACAACATAAATCAATCATCACACTTCAAAAATCATTAAGCACACATTGATTTTTAGGTGCACAATCAAAGGCAAAATAGTGCACACACACCTAAAATTAGTCATACACACACTCAATTAGAATGCACACACGCTTGATTTTAGTGCACACACACTTGCAATTGACCATCCAAGCATGCAATTAGATCAATTAGGCACACAACTAGCAACTCACATTCACCAATTAGCAATTGAAACTTGTCAATTTCATACGCCACCAAATATGAAAATTTTCGGCATTACGACGGCATGAAAACGAACAATCCAAAAAATGTTAAAGCAACAACATAGCATTAACATTGCATTGCCAAAACATGGCATTGACATTACATTGCATCATGGTGTGATCTCTACACAATTCTACACATCTCGAGATTCTAGGGAGGTTGAGAATACCACCTTGATTACCTTTCCAATGAAGATCGATTGAACGGTTGAAAGCTCCAATCCTTAGTACCAAATTAGTGTGTAAGTTAGCAAAATTAGAGAAATTAGGAAGGGGTTAGTGTGAAATTAAAGTGTGTGTACACACTTTTGGCAAGATACGGTGACAAATTAGGGAATAATGAACACATTGCTTCATGCGCACACATCCAAAATCCACAAAAACATAAACACACAAGTGAAATAAGTGAGGAAACACATCCAATTATGCCACAATTACACTAGCGTAAGCCATCGTCCTCGACAGTGGCGCCAAATGTTGGGAGTTTCATCGTTGCTGCATAGCTCCAATGACCAACAAAATTATAAATCCGGAGGGATGAGCTACCCTGTTAGGGCATGGAAACACTCACACAATTAGTGAGCTAATCATGGCAACACGAATGGTTAACTCTACGAGATCAACCCAATCACACACACGAACGATTGCAAGACGCACACAACACTAATCCTATCATGCAACACACTAATTGCAAGCACACACACATAGATCCATCGAGAACCACACTCCAATCAAACCTACATGCACACACAATCAAGAGAGGGTAATCACACAATATTAGAGAGGGATTAATCACTAATTAATTACAATCTAGCTAATCAAAGCATCATAGGCAATCATAAGAAGCATGAGAGAGGCATAGTGAAAGAGAATTAAGCATTGATTAGTGTTAACCAAGTCACATGAGCAAGGAGAAGCTCAAGGACTCCATAGCCACACACCTCAAGAGCTCTCACCAAAGAGTGCTCTCAACAAATGAGCTTGAGACCCCTAATTTCTTTCACACTGCCTTATATACCTAGGGTAAAACTATGCAATGTCCGGGCACCTAAGGCCTTTAGGGATCCACCACTTACTGAATCTGCTACCTAGGCACACTAATTGACATGTTCTTTACAGCTTGGAACTCCCATTGAGCTCGTAACACATTAAAATATTACCATGGCTTGAAATAAATCAAGAATTTACGATACGTGACCATTTTGGAAAAATGTGGAGAATGTGTAACTCCAATCTTTACGGCTTCTTCATGTTGATCTTCGATGGCATCCGTACATCTTCAATCTTTAGCAGCTCCTATTAGCTGACGTCGACTCAGTTAACAAAAACACCAATGAACGGTGCCTTATACGCCTCAGCAAAATGGTGTTGCTGAGAGGAAAAACAGGTCACACTGGAAATGGCACAGTGTATGGTCAAAAGTCAAGCATTGCTGCATTCGTTTGGGCTTGAGGGCATCATGTGTGCCACTTATGTACTAAACATGTGTCTTACAAAAGCTTTGCAGTCTATTACTCCATATGAAGCATGGCATGATAGAAAGCCTTCTATTGAGCACATGCTTGTTTTTGGGTGTTTGGCATATGCTTTGGTGCCACAAACACAACGCAAAAATTTGGATGATAAGGCTGTCAAATGTACTTTATTTGGTTATAGTGCTGAAAGCAAAGTTTATAGTCTGTATCATCCACAAACAAAGCGTATTTTGGTCTCACAAGATGTTGTTTTTGTGAAAGATTATGTTCAGCCCTTGCTGTCATGTACTACAGACAGTAATGTAAGTTCACAAGATATTTATGACGCTCTGTTGCCTCTTCTTAGTGGTGGAATTTTGAACGTAAACTCCAATGAGGCAAATGTATAGCCTATGGGGGTTTCCAG
>NC_140947.1:133537229-133664729 GCF_014529385.1 Adiantum capillus-veneris
GGTACACGCCGGATGGGTATTGGTTCTTGCATATGGTTGTATCTCTATCGATACAGGGAGAAGTTTTGGGATGGGGGTGTTCCCCGGATGATTATTGGGTTCTGTGCTTGGTACTATCGCTATAATTTGATATCATGATATAATCGTCGCTTATAAAAACTGGTATAAACCATCTGGTCGGGTGTAGTAAGTGAATTTTTTGGGCCGTCTTTTTGCCCTTTAAACATGGTGTTGTTGCATATGTTGGCATCCTTGGGGGGCTTGTGGTACAATTGCACTACATGTATGCACTTGTTTGGTATCATTGGATAGGACGGGATAATGCAGTACTCTATTTGCATTCACAACTTGACCTAGTTTTTTATTGGTCTGACAATCGCACAAGCTAAGTTACCACAAAAGGCCTCCACCACTTGGCAAGCTAGAATTTTGTGACTAATAGAAAGTAGGAAGGATCGAATTCCACTTTAACTTTATCAATTCAATTCTACAACAGGCTTATACTCGTTTCTAATATGTTAAAGCTTCTTTACAGACGGAGCCCCATTAATTTACTTAAGAAATTTATGTTGGGGAGCATACCACTTGAAGTAAAAGGGGGTATGGCCCTCTAAGTTAAGACTAAAATACTTTGGATTAATAAAACCCTATATGAAAACAACATAATTACTTTGGAGTAAGCTAGAATGTTTTAAAGAAGCATTAAAATATGGACATGGATAACAACTGGTATAGTCCATTGATACCTGTAAAACACATCCAAGGCTACCATATTTTTTGTCTTGTTTGGATGGATGCAGGTAAGGACTCTATCTTATCTTGGAAGGTTTTTTTTTGCTTTTAGCAATTGTCCAATACAGGATTACACATACACCTATTGCAAGGGAAGTACTTCTAATATTTGTATACTGGAATGAGTCTTCATACATACAAACATTGTACAAAGATAATTCTAAGACTGAGTTGTTTTTGTACTTATCATTTCCCTTTTTCTAGAGCCAGCTATCTTTTGAATGTAAAAGTTCAATTATGTCTTATTGTTTATGGTAAAACAGCTACACACACACACACACACACATATGCTCCAAAATTGTGGTGATAAGAGTCGTAATGGAGAGCCCACACTATGGCTGGGAGAGGAAAGAGTGTAGGTCTAAGTCATGGGTGAGAACGTGAAGGAAGCAAGGTCGGATGTGACAAGTACAGGGTTTATAGTTGGGGGCAAGAACATGGTTTTATACTTGGGGGCAATAAGGGTGGTGGAGGGAGGGAGGGAGGGAACGAGTAAAGGAGACATAATGGGAGTGGGATTTCTCTAAAGAAATGGAAAGAGGAGGAAACAATAAGAAAGGGTAGGATAGGGATTCACTTAAGCATGGTCGGGGAGAGAGAGAGAGAGAGAGAGAGAGAGAGAGAGAGAGAGAGAGAGAGAGAGAGAGAGAGAGAGAGAATTCCACTTTAACTTTATCAATTTGATTCTACAAAAGTCTTATACTCGTTTTTAATATGTTAAAGCTTCTTTAGAGACGGAGCCCCATTAATTTACTTAAGAAATTTATGCTGGGGAGCATACCACTTGAAGTAGAAGGGGGTATGGACCTCTAAGTTATGACTAAAATACTTTGGATTAATTAAACCCTATATGAAAACATCATAATTACTTTGGACTAAGCTAGAATGTTTTAAAGAAGCGTTAAAAGATGGACATGGATAACAACTGGTATAGTCCATTGATACCTGTAAGACACATCCAAGGCTAACATATTTGGTTGGATGGATGTAGGTAAGGACTCTATCTTATTTTGGAAGTTTTTTTTTGCTTTTAGCAGTTGTCCAATATAGGATTACACATACATCTATTGCAAGGGAAGTACTTCTGATATCTGTATACTGGAATGAGTCAGATGTCTTTTGAATGTAAAAGTTCAATTATGTCTTATTATTTATGGTAAAACAACCACACACACACACACATGCTCCAAAATTGTGGTGATAAGAGTTGCAATGGAGAGCCCACACGATGGCTGGGAGAGGAAAGAGTGTAGGTCTAAGTCATGGGTGAGAACGTGAAGGAAGCAAGGTCGGATGTGACAAATAACTAAGCACTCTAGTAGTGTGTGGTACTCAGACTCTTGAACTTGCAGTGAGTATAATGTGCACACTCGATTTGACTCTTCTTCATGGCCCCAACACCTGTCTCGCATTGAAGGGAGTGGGAGCTAAGCCAAGTGGCTGCAATAGTGTGTATCGCTAACAAGGGGATATGGATCAAGCATGTAAGGGTAAGTAAGATTTCCTCTTTCAGCAAAGAACATGGTTTTATAGTTGGGGGCAATAAGGGTGGTGGAGGGTTGGAGGGAGGGAGGGAACGAGTAAAGGAGACATAATGGGAGTGGGATCTCTCTAAAGAAATGGATAGAGGAGGAAACAATAAGAAAGGGTAGGATAGGGATTCACTTAAGCATGGTGGGGGGGGGGGGGGGGGGGGAGAGAGAGAGAGAGAGAGAGAGAGAGAGAGAGAGAGAGAGAGAGAGAGAGAGAGAGAGAGAGAGAAAGAGAGATGTAGAAATGTTTAGAATGTAGGACATGTGTATTAATAGATGGACATGAAGAAAAGGTTTCACCGGGGGTAGAAGAGAGAGAGAGAGAGAGAGAGAGAGAGAGAGAGAGAGAGAGAGAGAGAGAGAGAGAGAGAGATTAAATTTGATATCCCCTCTTAGAGAACCATATATTGAAACTTGACCAAAATATACTAGAAAAGACAGTAGAAAATAGACAGAAGTCAAATTTCATTGTTTTTTTGGTACAACCGGTTCTGGTAGGAGAACAACTGAGCCTCAAAACCCATGAAAGAATAGACCTATACCTGTCACCATCCAACACAAGTAGCCAGTTAAAACATGGGCAACCTTGATGGGAAGATAGGTATCCAAACAATTTATTCTACTTGTTATCGTTGTCCCATAGCCCTAAACCTCTTCACTCTCCTTATATGCATTTCGAGGGAGTTTCTTCTTTGCTTCCCTATCTTATGATTTGTTTTTTAACGGTGTTTTCTACGATGGGTTTGTTCGGTAGATTTTTCTCTACCATAGTTTGAGATGGTACAATAGTTTTTTCTAGTTTGATGAGAAAGACAGATTTGCATCCTTCTAGAAGATCATGAATGATGAAGGGACGTGGCTATCCATTGGATAAGTAACATCTCTTGCAAGTTTAAGGGCAGGCATCCTCAAAGGATGGTATTTCCCCGGCAGTTGGGCTTCTGATAGAAAGCAACATACCCTGTATTACAATTTCATAAACCAGATATTATCTATTAGTGGTCTATGCTTGATGATATATTCTAAGAGTAGTTGTAGAATGCTAAGCTTGAAAGCATCAATTTTTGTATAGTGCTTATATGTGTATTTCTGTAAAAAACTTACCCCACAAGTGGATAGAGTGAGAGCCTCAGAGGATAAAGAGAGAGAGAGAGATAGAGAGAAAAAGAGATAAAAAACTCCATTTTGCAATTATGTTGCTGATATAAGATATATACTACTTTTAAATAAGAAGTAATGTATTTTGCCAAAATTTTGGCAGAGTTTCATTTGTAACTCATTTTTCAAAAAGTAAGCCTGCCCTCCTTCATTAGGAGCCTCACATCGTTTTCAATAATAATCCAAAATTACTTGACCATTTAAGTACGCATTTTTAAGGACACGGTTATGTCAGACTTTTAACACCAAGAAACATCTTTTCTCTTTTGTCAAAATTTTGGCAGACTTCTGTTTGTAATTAGACCTATTTTTCAAAATAATAATGCCCTCCTCTCTGAGGAGCCTCACATGAGGAAAAATACCATTTTTGAAAAACTTTCCCAAAAGTTATATCAATAAGCATAAAAAAAACTTCCTTTCCAAGTAATTTGATCAAACTTTGAAGTATAAGACCATCCATTTTTTCCTTTACCAATACCAATTACACAAGCGGTGATTTGTCAAGACCACTTGATTTTTGGTCAGTAATTTACAAATACTTGTGGATTTTTGGGCATACTTGCTCAACAAGGCTTGCAACATCTACGATGGTGGGGTTTTTTAATTTAAAATCGGTGATAGTCTCTTTGCTAACATCCGGGATTCATATATATATATATATATATATATATATATATATATATATATATATATATATATATATATATATATATAGAGAGAGAGAGAGAGAGAGAGAGAGAGAGAGAGAGAGAGAGAGAGGCCCACCCCAAACCCTAGGAGTATGCCTACTTGGTTAGGGATAGCCCACCATTTGGACATATCCCCTGCCAATGATTTAATTTTTGAGTTGTCTAAAGTTATGAATTTCTAAATATCCATTCTCAAGTGATCTGCTCATTTGAGAATGTATCAATCTTTCCTTTGCTTTCCAAAATCTGGTGTTTTTTTAGAATATAATTATCCAATTGTAAACATTATCCATGACTATGCAAACCATCCAACCCATGATTAGTACTGTAACACATTAGGTGACAAGTTGTCTTGTTATTATTTAGGAAACAAAACTTTTGTACATATGTCATGGTACCCGTTCCATTTTCCAAAGAAATCGAAGGGGTATACACCAAATTTTTATTTGAACCAAAAATATTACATCTTGAATAACAAATGAGATAAAAAGACACCATCATGCTGTGTGCTGAAGTGGTATGTCTACCCGACATTCTTCCTTTTCACTATGTGTCCTTGCTTTGTTGATTACTATCCTACATCCAAACCATCTATTTTAGAGATATTTGTTGCAATGCTCCAAGAATTATGTGCATCATGTTCTATTCCCGTTCATTTAGTATATTTGTCAAAGATTTGACCTTGAATCTGATACCAAGGAAGTTACCTTTTAATAGAAACTGTGAGATTAATGATTTGATGCGGGTTTTTTTGAGTCCGTTAGAAGTAAACATAAAGCTTAGTCGTTGTAAATCATTACATGTTGTGACTATGCATGAATCATTATAAATGATGGGTAAGACCTGTGATACACACACTTTGTATGCTAATTGTGTAGGGCAATTGCTGGCTGCTTGTATGAAGGATACTTGGTGTCCTGGTAATGTATCTTTTTTCCATGTTGTTTTTGTAGTATATTCCCCAATGAAAGGTCTTTGTAGTATTATATATGTGTTCAAATATGTAGAACCAAACATGGTATGAGTTGGTTTAGCTCAAATAATATCCAATGGATATATAGTAAAGGGGTCCTCAGGGGACAAAGGTTTGTTATAATTCATGCATTGTGTAATATATGTGTTATTCACAAATAGTAGATCATCCATATACCGATTAGAATGTAAAAACGCTAAAATCATGTCAAATTTTTTGAGCCTGGACAATTTTCTAACATACTCTAGCTCAAACCAAGCAAGGTATAGATTGCACCATAAAGGAGAACATGAATATATATCCCATTGGGATTCTTTTAATTTGTCAGTATATATCCGACCCTAAATTTGAGAAGAAATTGTCCAACACAAAGATATATAAGGCATCAAAGAATTCAAATGACCATTTTACTTCTGATTTCTTTTTTGTAAGGGTGATTTTTCTTCTAGATGGTTTAAAACCTTTATATCCTTGACCCATTACTAATCTTTTAATGTTTCTCAAAGACTCCAACAAGCTATGCTTCCCATGGTGAGGAATTGTTCATAACAAGCTATGTATGGAACAAATTAGTTTAGGAAGGTTTATTAAAGCTTTGTATTGGTTATTAATGATCCAATACGCGTTAGTATTAACCTTTGAGAATGTTGTAGGTTTTTCTGAAAGTTCACGGTATATTCAATAAGTCCGTTAGATAAATTTTGTAAAAAGTTAGTGATCATACTAGTCACATGAGAAAAAACACAATCATGGTCATTTGTTATCCATCAAAACTCTAATTTGTGAACTTTATAGGTACCCATAATATAGGGAAGGCCTTTAGTAGGAGAAGGTATGACACTAAACTCCTTGCATCGTGAATTAATGAGAGAAACAATGGTGTCATTGCATTCATGTATAGGCATGAATTTTAAAGAATTCAATCTGTTGTTTGCATGCAGTCTAATGATTCGTTTACAAATAAAGACCGGAGTTTGGGCTGATTTGTCCAAACCACATATAGAAATGTGTTTTTGGATAAATTCCAATTTGTCTAAGATATCATTTACCATGAACTAGGGAGTTTGGTTATTCATATAGTTTGGGAAGGTGGATTGGAAGGTCTTTTTCTAGTATTTCTTCAATTAACTGAAAGTGAACGGTGCATGATTCACATTTAGCAATTGGCATAATTTTGCCCACTCCTTCTTGAACTCGGCTTTCATTGAATGCAGATGTATGAGTACAAGGGAGATATGGTTAAGGCCTTTGGATACATTATCCCTTAAAATGTGGTGTCTAATGAAAGTTGGATGAGTAGTAAGAACATGCATACCAAGATGGCCAAAATCTTTCAAGAAGTTTTTAAACCGTTTTTGGGTATTGCACACACAAGGTTCATTCAGATAAAAAGGCACAACAAATGTGTCAAATGGTTTATATAAATATTGGCCTATATTGTTTGTGTATTTCCATCCAAATTTTATGTGAAAGTGTTCAAGATTATTTTGGATTCCAATATCTTTTAACAATTCCTCAAAAGAAGTGTGGGGATGTACAAACTCCATAAATTTATTAGTGAATGTTAGGTGAATAAACCGATGTCTACTTTTTTGTACCTTGTCATTTGTAATGTATTCTAACATTCTTGGAGTTTTGTCAAAGTCCTCAGATCCACGGTATTTATCGAGATTGTTTTTGATGATGATGCCATATTGCTTGGTGTGCCAGCAATACACTTTAGTTGTTCCCTACTTCTTGAGGGTTTAAAAATATTTTCGATGGTCAGACCATTTGGGTGATGTTGAACTCGAGAGAGAAATGGAGTTCCTAGTGTATATAGTACTAAACCTTTTGCTGCATCAACCAAGTGTTCATGAATAGCGTAAAAAACCACTACAGCATGTCGAACTTCAATGGGAAAAGATGTTACCCATCCAATGAAATCATATACTTGTGCGGGTCCAAAGGAGTAAGGAAAGAAACTCGGGAGATTTTGAAACACAAACCAAAGGAGGTGGTCAAACCATACGATCGTTGCTAGGCAATTTGAACCAGGGTTCTTCTTACAAGTGCACTTGATGAATGGTCTGTATGTGTTCCAACAATTCTTCAAGAACTTTTGAATGTCATTTTCTTTCTCATTGAGTGATAGTCCCTTTGTACGTGCTATCATGGAAGTGTGAGAGCACTTTTGACTGTCAATGTCTGACAGTTTTATCTGCTTTACAGTAAAAGGCTTATCCTGTGATAGTAGATGTTTTGATTGAAGTGTCGATGTCTTGCATTGTTCTACTACATCAAGCGGTAGACTACAAAGTAGAGCTAAAGAATCAATAATGAATGGAGCACATTGATTCAATATTTCAAAATCCCAGAATTTGTTTTCAAGACGAACAGCGTCAAGCTCAATTTTTCTGAAAGGGAATGGTGGAATGACTTCAAAATAGAGTTTGGGCATAGAACTTTCAATTTTTTGAAAGGAAGGATCGTCAGTTAGGCCTAGGGCTTCCTTTTCTTCTTGATCTAAGAGCTCCAGATCTAAAAGAGGGTTCACAATCTCCTGAGATTGCTTAATTGCAAGAGGAAGGATAGGGAGATTATTAATGAAATAAATCTTATCAACTATGGAAGGTAGTGATGAGAAATAGAAGTCTAAATTTGAGCAGTCTTGAGCATCAATAAAGCATAGTGATAATAAAAAAGAGCTTAGTGCATTGATAAGTTTTGCAGGATCTTTTTTGGAAAGGGCTAAGAGATTTAACCAATCATTAACCGAAGTTGTTTTTAAAGCATAAAGCTCTTGTTCTTGTATTGCCTTTTTCTCATAGTCGAAAATACTTTTATGAAAGTCAGTCCCTTTGAAGCAAGAGAGCAAGCATTGTGTACCAATTGGTGGGATATGAATCCTTTTATTGTCAGAGTATCCAAAACGTGTAAGAGATACATCCAGCCAATTTCTTTGGCACTCATATGCCCAAGCCGATAGTGACACACCGTGTTGTTGACTTCTGTAGTTGTTGCACAAGCTGAAGATTGTGAGCTGACAATAAACAAGTAAAGTTTACCAACATTTCCTCATTTGGCAACTACCAAAGGTCCCTTTGAGATCTTCCATCGTTTGTTTTCAAATGCAATGTTTTGACCTTCATCATCCAATTGTCTTGTAGACATCAAATTCTTGCGAAGAGAAGGAACATGCCTAACATCTTTAAGCTTCCATTCATTTCCGTTAGCAGTTTTGACACAAACTATACCTTTGTCGACAATTTCACAAGCTTCATCATCTCCCAAGTATACATACCCAAAATTACCTTTGGTGTAATCTTGGAAATGTTGCTTGTGTTGTGGCGTATGGAATGAAGCCCCATAATCTACTATCCAGGAGTTAGACACATTGTCGAATGAGAGAATTAGAGCATCTTGGTCTACTTTACCTGCCACATTGGCCTCCGATGTTGGCTTGTTGTCTTGAGACTCTGACTCCTTCTTCTTGTTCTTGGACCAGCAATCCTTCTTGACGTAGACCTTCTTGCCACAGTTCCAACATTCAAGAACTGACTTTGTGCGTGACTTGCTCCGCCTTGAGCAATCAGGACTCTTTTGGTTTTTGAACCTCTCCTTAGGCCTTCCTCTTGTTTTCACTGAAAGTGTAGCACTTGATAATTCTCCTATGCTTCTCCTTCATTTCCTTGCTTAGGAGAACACCCACAACATCATCAAAGTTAAAAGTATTTGTGCCAGAGATAGAGGTACTTATAGCCATCACAAGGCTATCCCAATAATCTAGTAGAGATGATAGTATAAGGAGAGCACGCACTTCTGCATCAAAATTTATTTTCACCGATCTAAGTTGACTTATGTTGGTGTTAAATTCATTTAGGTGTTCTGCAAATGAACCTTTCTCTGCCATCTTTAAAATGAACAAGTGCTTCATGAAAAATACCTTATTGTATGCCGATGGTTTCTCGTAGAGGCCATCAAGTGACTTCATTAAGTCTTTTGTGGTCTTCATCTCCAAAACATTGAAGGCCATCGTTGATGACAAGCTTAACCAGATTGTTCCCAGTGCCCTTCAGACAAGGACAATCCATGCTTCATCTGCTATGATTGCGAGATTCTTTGCAAGACCGCTTAGTGGAAAATAGAGGTCCTTCTAGTAGAGATAATCTTCAATTTGCATCTTCCAATGTTGGTAGTTTTTGCCGTTGAACTTCTTGATCTTGAGCTTCTCTTCCTCCGCCATTACTCTGACTCAATTCAAGGAATACTTTCCTTGAGATACTTTAGCTACAAGCAAACCTTGCTCCGATACCAATTGTTAGGAAATATGACGTAGCTAAGTAGATGAATGAGTAGTTTACTTAATGGAGAGGGACAAATTATCACACACAAGAGATGAAATTAGAAAAAAGATATAGAAAATTATAAGAAAATTAGGAGAGCTTAGAAAACCCTTAGGGAAGCTGTGAAAAACGTTATCATGCCTATATAGACAAATAAGAAATTACTAGGTCAAGAATTTATCAATTAAGACTACAAATTTAACCTAGATTTGGATAAAATTGGATACAAAGGTTAAGGCTAGCTTTTGGATAATTTACCTAATGATTAGACATCCTTTTTATAAGGATAATAAGTTATGGCAACTAAAAGAAACCGAGCCAATCCTACATCTGATGATGAGGACAGAGCTCTAAAAAGAACTAGAGCATCGCACGATGATGATGCCGGGTCTAGTAGTAGGCCTACGGAGGAGAGTCTTCAGGCGTCAGCGTAGCAGTAGATAGCCGATCAGTCCCAGGTGCATTTCCCATTATTCAATTAAGTCTTCAAATAGTTTAAGTTCTATTCTAAGTTAACATTGCATACATAAGGAGTGAGCAAGAATCAAAAAAGGAATAATTGACCAGAAATAAAAGGTAACTTCGGACGTGCATTTTTTTATAATGTAGGAAAGAATTGTTTGGGTTAAAACTGGTTGAATTAGGAAATATATGATTGATCATCCTTAAGACAGCTTGTCTCAAGACACCTTTGACTCCATGGTATAAATTGATGATAATGATGGCTTTCCAACCACGGATAAGTCGGTTACCCCCATGAACGATGAGTTTCTACTTCGTGTCATGTCTTGATGTTTCTACATAAGTTAGGAACCTTGGGTATGGGCACCCGGAACCTTGGGTGGAGGTTTATCTACTCCGGATTGTGAATAAGGAATGGGTGCCGTTTTTTCACCCTTACGTGGTCTTGAGACAAGAAGAGTACTAGTCATGGTTATTATAGACAATGTTTTGATTGACAGTACCTTGTCTTAAGTTTGAAGATGTCTGTTTTCTAAAAGAATGCTTTCAATGTTGTCTTTAAGGAATTACTGTGACGGAAAGTTAAAAGAAACTATTATTTTAAGTGTTAGAACAATGTGATAGAAATTAGAAAACAAAAGAATCATGTGTGAGTGCGGGGTGGTAAGTGGGGATTGACTAAGGTTGTCAATCAAGGACGGGTGGACCTGATTGGTCAGGTAACTATCCATCGTTGTGCACTAAAAATGTTTGAAAAACATCTTCACTTGGAAGAGGAGTCCACCAGCGGCTGTGCCCTCACATATGTTAGGGGGGAAAAAGCATTGGTTGAGGATACCTTAGTCCATTTTGTGGCAGCTATAGGGCTGAAATAGTTTTTTGGACTTTTAATACGTTGTCCCGTTTTCGCTGCGAGACAGGACTAGGTCTTCTTCTAAGGCTATAGACCCAAGCCATTGTCAATGGTAAAGGTTTATTCCTTGGATTTTTCTTGTTTAGAGACTCGGATTTTTATCAGACCTAGAGACTTGTCAAGGATCCCATCCCAATCTTGGTATTGGTGGGTTGGGGATCTCACAGGATGTGTCAACTCCAACCCGGAGAAACCTACGTCCCTCTCACCCATAGGCAAAACTATGTGTCCTGGCACCAACTCATCAGCCTCTAACATGAGCACGTCAAAAAACTCCATATCTGTCATCTGTGTCTGTGTCTCTAGGGAGCAGACTTGCTCTACCTCGGACTACAAAAACTCTGACAACACTTGTTGTGTCGTGCTAGAGCATTGCCACTCTACCTCTATTTGTATAGAGTCTACTTGCACATGTTGCATAGCTATATGCTCTATCTCCTAAGCATGATGGAGATCATTGGAAAAAGAGACACGTCTCATCTCTTAGTGAACATGTGCTAGCAATAAAACTGAGACTACACCGTCTCGAACTTCAAACACATACATAGGATATATCACGCCGTTGTAGGCTCCTCTGAAAATCACTAGTGATCCACAATGCATCTAGAAATATTGCTCTCTAAGTAGTATCTGAAAGTCAAAAGCTACTAAATGTCTCATTGAGATCAAACTCTATCTCAATTGAGGAACATAACGCACATGCCGTAGCGTGTAAGATGCACCATTAGGCAAAGGCAAAAAAATGTCTCCTGCACCCTCTACGTCACTTTTTGAACCATCAACAAGTTATACAAAACCAAGACTCCCACTAGAAAAAGTGCTAAACCACTCACAACATGTATGACGTGTAAAGCGACATCGCTATCTAGTAACCAATGTGGAGAAAATGTGCTATCCATAGACAAATTTGCAAGAGATCTATCTTTGTAGCAACTCACCTGCCAATATTCCTACATCAAATCAAAATTCATATACACTCTATCCAATATAACTTCTTTATAGTTGCCACTATTTTGCTTCTTGCTCCAAGTCAAGTCAGTGGCCTCAGAGATATCCAATAACTTGAAATTGAGAAAAAAATATTCCTTAATGCTTTTCTTAGCTCCACTAATCACTTGCCCTAAATGTTTCCACCACCCGTCAGCAGAGTTCTCAACCATATTAAATCACTTGCAATTATATAAAGGCCAAGAAGATTAGCTAGATCTGTCCAAGTAGAGATCCTTTCAAAAATTGAATTAGGAGCATAGAGGGAGGCTAAGTGTAATTGAAAGGGCTATCTAGAGTGATGGAAACCTAAATTCCCGCAAATGATTGATGGACATGAAAAACCATATTACTAAATTCCTTTGATTTTGCAAGTGTTGCACCACCTGTGTCATGCTGATGTTGAGTGTAGCACCATTTAAATCTAGACCCAGTCTCTAGAGGTTTCTAGAGAGGTTATGACCTATAGCCTTAATCTCTTCAACACACATAAAGTCAAGTTTGAGAGTTCATTCTATGAGAGTAGAAAATGTCTCTTCTTCAATAATTTCCTTGACGGAGGGTGCAAAGTTGACCTTGAGGGAAGCACTTGGGGGAGTGTGCACTACATTGTAGAGATAGAGGTTGGAAGTTGAGGGAGGATTTGAAAGCCATGGGAATGGCCTAAGAAGATGCTATGGGTATAACTTGAGGGAAGGTGCACTACCACAACAACATGGGAAAACCAAAGGTGGAGAGGAAGGCCAACGGTTTGAGCTCCACACGGGATGTATGTTCTAGAGTTGGAGAATGTAGAGGTAGCCATAGGTTGAAATAGGGGTTTGACAACATCAATGAGGGGCATGCAAGAAGAAATTTCTCTGTTGCATTGGATTGGAAAGGGGCACCACACTGAACCTATTATCCAGAGTAGGTTGTAGCTCCATGTCCCTCCCAATCCCCAAATGGGAAAGGGGGAAGGAGAAGAAGCAGCATTGTTGTGATCGATAGGGAAAGTGAGGTGAAGTGAGGGGAAGGAGTGGGGTGAGGCTTCCGGGGTGACTATATGAAATCATTAACGGGGTTCATGGCTTCATTGAGCTTCTCTCAAAGAGATGTCAACCAAAAGGTTTCTTGGGCTACTCCTTTTTAATTCCACATTCCTCTACCCTTCATAGCCCTACTATGTGATCGGCTGTCGCCATACCCCAAATGCAGACTCCCCCACCCCTATCGGTTGTTGTCATGTGAATTACCATACATTTCCCAACCCTATTAATTGATCTTTTCTGCAGAACACGTGAGTGCTGCCTTCTGTACCTTACCCCCCGACCCGCCATCATCCTGCTAAGTTTGCTACCTCCCTGGATTGCCCATTGCACATGCCTATGTTTCATCATCCTTCCATTTCCCTCTGTCTCTCCATCGACGCCCTCACAGATGGCATGCCATGCTCTCCCTCTAACACTCTGTGTCCTCCACGACCACACACATGTCGCCCTTAAGTGTGGGATATCCCCCTCTGCGCCCTCCAGTGGCGTACATCCCCCTCTGACTTTGCCCTAAGTATTTGATGTTTCATTATCTTAACTAGCTTGCAAACCCTAGATTTGATGCTCTGCAAACCCTAGCATTTGATGTTTTAGTATCTTAACTAGCTTGCGCAACCTACCTACCCGCGTTTCTCGCTCACTCTTACCAACGGTACAATGGTAAGGCTTTTGGTGGCAGCACCATCAAAGGGGGTGCTTAGGCATGCCAACACACACTATGTAAGCCTTTTATATATATATATATATATATATATATATATATATATATATAGAGAGAGAGAGAGAGAGAGAGAGAGAGAGGGAGAGAGAGAGAGAGAGAGAGAGAGAGAGAGAGAGAGAGACCAACACATAGTACATAAGCCCTACATTTAGTACAATGATGCTTTCTCCGATGGTGCTATGCGTATTTTCTTACCTTAAGAATGCCAACACTATCTGCATAAGAAAATGGCCACACTCAAATCAAATAGAGATCTTTGAAAAACATGTGAAATAGATTGCATTGATTGAAACTTGTGGCTATACAAATCACTGTGATTGAAATGCATTGCAATCTCTTCTCTAGGCTTATGTGCACATAAGCTTTCCTATGCTTTTTCATAAATTCAAATCCACATCTTATCATTCTTTAATCAGCTGGTACATCTCAATCTCAATTGCAAGTGTGAGTTGGGTGCAAAGAAAACTTCGTACCCCTCTTGCATATACATTATTTTACCCTCCTCATACTCTTCTCATTACTACACACACTGCTCTCACACTCTCACACACACACACACACACACAAAAAAAAAAAACATTTCACCATTTCCATGACTTGCCCATTAGAGCTATAGATATACCATCTCCACCACCATTGCCTGCTAAAAACAACTCTCTCTCCTCCTCATCCTGACCCTATCAGACATATCCCACAATCAATGCACTCCATGAGACAACATTGGATGGAGAGGCACCCTTGCTTTGCATCCATTGAAAATAGCCCAAAGAGCATGTGATTGCATCTAGAGAGACACCCTTGCTTCGCTCTAGGTTTAAAACAAATCATAGCTCCTTGGCCTTGCCCAAGTTGGGCAAATCACGCAATCAACGCATTTCAAGAGACAACATCTTGGATAAGAAGCTCCTCAATTGCTTATTGTGCTTCATGAAGTGCACTACAATTGGCATTCATGTTGACCAAGGTAGTGCCAAGCACAACATTGCATACACTAAAAACAACTCTCTCTTCTGGACCTAACCCTGTTGGACATATCCTGCAATCAATGCACTCCTTGAGACAACATTGCAGTTGTAAAGACACCCTTGCTTTGCACCAATTGAAAATAGGCCAAAGCATTGATAGCCATTTTTTGGCTCTCCATAATTGCCATTGTGAGCTACTCACCCTACCAAAATCACCTAAACATTGTGGCTATTCTTACCTTTTCATTGTACATAGATGTGTGTGAGTTAGGGGACTTTTCCCATATCTTCTTAAAACCCTTAGCTTACTAGTCACTAGGCTAGTTGAGCCAAAAAAATAAACAAAAAAAAAAAGCCAAAGTATATTATGGCACATCGGTGTGTAAATATTTCATTGTATTATAGGGCCTAAAAATAGGAAATTTTCATATTTATTTAAATATTTCTACCTAAGTGTGCATTATTTTCCTAAGTATGCTATGTACATTTACTCACCATTACCATAATCTTTCTTACCTATGTATTCTATAAAAAATCATTTCATGCAAGCTTCTGGTGTGAATCCACTCCAAGGAAAAACCTCAAAAAATGCCTCTCACCACCATCAGTCATTGCCTTTCATTGAATTCCTATTTCCTACAAGTATTCTTTCTCACCTCTTGTAAAAAAATATACATCAATAAAAACAATGAGAACCCACCTCATTTGATTCCCTATATTTTCATATTTATATTTTTTATAAATAGAAATCACACTATTCTAGATTCTATAAATTGTTTATATATACTGGCCTGTTTTTTTCCATCATATCCATATATTATATTTATGCATAATCCACAACCATGCATATTTTCAAACCCCTAAGAATAAATTAGGTCATGCTCTAATGCAAGGAGGGGCTCACCTTTGGAGCCATATGCAAATTCAATAGAAGGGGAGCTACTGAAGACTTTTTTGTGAAGAAAAATAGGCATTTTGGTGGGATTTTTATATCCATCTCCACTCTGAATGTGAAATGGTGGTTAGAAGATAAAATATGGACCAAGAGCTGAATAATCACCTAAAATGTTTTGATAATATTTGGAACTACCAGTGATGAGGTATGATTTTTTGATTGGACCCCAGTCTGGCCACTTTTCTCACAAGTAGCCTATAGTTTTATCTCACCTCCTTCCACACTTCTCTACACACACACACACACACACACACACACATTCCTCTCAATCCCTCACTCAAACCTGCACCTTCCATGGTTTCTCTCACCTTCTTCACCATTAACCTCCCCCCTTACTTCCATAGCTCTCATATGAGCTCTACATGTACATACACCATCTCTATGCCTCTCTCTATTACTTCCAAAGTACAATTCCATCTTACCCCTTCTCTATATACATAAAATTCAAACATGTAAACCATGCTTAACCTCTACAAATTGAGAAATCTCATCAACCGAATTGCCATTTTCATCGTAATAATCAACCTTGACAGTAGTGGCATAAAGAAGAGAAGAATACGAAGAGGATTGATAGTCATTTTGAGAACCTACACAAGTAAGTCATTCTTCAAGCTTCACCAACACAAGGATTTCCTCACTTCATTCAACCATCCACCTCATTCTGCTCATTGTAAACATATCATTAACTTTCTAGTGATTACTGACACTAACCACTAACATACTAGCACAAAATAGCCATTGACCTAACCATAAAAGACACCTCACCTCAAGCCTACATGTTCATAGTAACTCTCTCTCTCTCTCTCTCTCTCTCTCTCTCTCTCTCTCTCTCTCTCCTTAAAACTCTAATTTCACCTTATCTACCATCAATAATACTCTCTTTTGAGCTTACATCCATGACTCAAACAGACAAAGAAGGCCCGCAATGTTTTGATATTCAAAAAAAATCATAATCTTGATTTGTTAGCTTGTAAATTATGATTTTCAATAATCCTAATGAGAGGTCTCCAACCTATAAATAGGCCCCTCTCTGTAAATAATCTCCAATATCTCACATAGCACCCCAACACTCTATGCGTGAGGAGAGACTTAGACGTAGCAATCACTTTGTGAGCTTCACTTTTGGTGTGAGAGAAGCTTTCAAGCTACGCATTGCAAGTGAAAGAGCGTGAGTTGCACATTGCTCTTTTGCAGATGGCCCCCCCTTTGGATCCCTATTTTCCCTCCTTTGGATCCTCATTGTGGCCGGTCTGTCAGATTAACCAATATTCTAGCTTTTTCTCCCCTGGAACTTCCCCATATTAAATGATCAGTTTAACATGAGAAAATCATTTACGAGAATTATATACTGGTTATTATGACATTACCTCTCTCTTGAAATCATAGTCGTCCTCGACTATGGGGTAGAGAAGATAAAGTCTATTCATTAGCCCTTTTTCTAGTGGATAGAGGATCCCTATGCTACCCTACGACATCTTTCCAGAATGGATGACTACTCCATTTGGTGCTTGAAAGTCTAAGCTACCACAATCATGTATGCACATTAGTCCTATCAATCTTCCATAGTACAGTGACAAGCTCTACTTGGTGTTTGGGAGACGTCGTCTCCGCAAACTTGATCTAAGCATGCATACTACTTCATTTTTGTGCATAATAAAGAAAAAGAGAGTCTTATAAGACAAAAACTTTGTTCATTTTAAAAATTTGTACATTTGCTTACTCTAGGGAAGCATTGTAAGCATTGACAAGGTTCAGGTTATCCTTTAATTGTATGCCTTGCATCCATCTAGCACCTTCAAAAGGATAATTCTTAAACTTAATAAGATATTGCAAGATAGTCTTACCGCCTCTTAATACCTTGTCTTCATGTTGGAGAATGGACTCGGGTTGCAACACCTCTTCTTGGTCCTCGATCTCCGGTGGGTCTTCACTTGCCCATTGTGTGCCTTAATCGAGCCTTGAGAAATTTAAGTAAGACCCAATCATGTTCTTTAAAGGATTGGACTCTTATGTGCTTATCAGCAGTAGCCTTCTGCCTTTGCTGTGAGATAGAGATAGCATCCTTAATCTTTTGAAAAGATTCTTGTAGGTCTCAGCTATACTCATCTGCAGCGAAGCTCTTCCTGTGTACTTTGAGTAGCAGGGGACTTTCTTCCCTCAATTACCTTGAATGGTGCTTTTCTCATGGAAGTATGTACAATGTTATTGTAGGCATAATCCACTAAGGGTAAGTACTTCTCCCATTGGGATCTTTGATCTACTTTTGTTGCATAGGCTTTTAGTAGATCAATGATTTTTAGGTTAGCTATTTCACTTTGGCCATCCGTTTGCGGGTGATAGGCCAAAGAGAAGTTTAGCCTTGTCCCTAAATTCTCAAAGAGACCCTTCCGGAAATTATTGGTCATTCTAGGATCTCTATCCGACACTACAGACATTGGCAAGCCATGGTACTTGAAGATTTGTGATATGAAGAGGGTTTCCATTTGATGGGCTTTGATAGTCTTTTTGACACGTATAAAATGAGCTTGTTTACTGAACATGTCTACTATCATCCATATTTCCGTATTCCCATGGATAGACTTAGGTAATCCAAAGATAAAATCCATGGATATGCTCTCCCATAGTGAATTAGGTATTGGCAATGGTTGAAGCAATCCAGGTTGCTTCCCTCTATCAAACTTCGTCTTTTGGCATACCACACATTTAGAAACATACTCTTGTATGTTTGCTTTCATGGTAGGCCAATAGAAATATGTTTCAATCCCTTTTAGAGTAGACTGAATCCCTCTATGCCTTGCATAAGGAGGAGCATGAGATTCATACATTACTTTCTGACGGAGTGACTTAGTAACGCATAGTCTATTGCCATAGAGAAGATAACCATCTTGTAAAGTAAATGGTTCCTCTTTCTTCCCTAGTGCAAGGGCTGAAATCACATCTCTAAAATCGAGATCAATAGAATTCTCATATATCATAGAAGATAGATCATTGTGAGTTGTTATGGAAACCGCATTCACTCTTGGCTGTCTTGAGAGTTCATCGGCTACTTGATTATGCTTGCCAGCAATGTGAGCAATGTGAAAATGAAATTGTGAAAGGAAATTTTTCCACCTCATTTGTTTGTCAAAGAGCTTGCTCTACGTCATGAAGTACTCAAGACTTTGGTGATCCGTTTGCAGAATGAAAGGAATCCCCAATAAATATTGCTTTCATGAGTCTAAGGCATGTAGAAGTTCAAGGAGTTCCTTTTCATATATGCCTAGAGCTTGCTCAACAGGGTCAAGCCTTCGACTTTCATAGGCTATGGCATGCCCTTCTTGGAGCAAAAGAGCTCCAAGGAAATCACTGCAAGCGTCACATTCGACCTCAAATGGCTTTGAGAGATCTGGTAGTGTAAGCACAGGTTGAAAGATAAGCTTTTCTTTAAGCTTTTTGAAAGCATTGTTCTCCTTGGAAGACCATGTATACCTAACGTTTTTCTTTCTTAGGTCATGTAATGGTCCTGCAATTTGTGAGAACTTTTCTATGAAGCATCTATAGTATGCACACATACCTATAAATCTTATTAATTCATAAAGATTCCTTGGTGTAGGCCATCCTTTTATTACCTCTAACTTTGATGGATCCATTTGGAAGCCATCTTGAGAGATAATGTGACCTAATACTGAATCTCTTGCAAGAAAAACTCACTTTTTTTTTAACCCTTAAAACTTGAAATATTACCTGGAGGTGTTGCTTGTGTTCATCTAGTGAATTAGAGTAGATGATAGTATCATCAAAGAACACTCTAGTGAAGGTTCAGTGAGGCCTGAATAGCTTCTCCATCAAGCCATTGAATGTGGTTGGTGCATTGGTCAAGCCAAAAGGCATGACAATGTATTCGTAAAAGACCAAACATAGTGCAAAATGCGGTCTTTACAATGTCTTGATCAACTATCCTTATTTGATGATAGCCACTTTTTAGGTCAATCCTACTGAAGTAGGTGGACCCTTGTAGCTTATCAAATAGGTCTTCTACCCGTGGAATCAAAAACCTATTCTTGATAGTGATCCTATTTAGTGCTCTATAGTCGACCACATACGATATTTTTCGTCTTTCTTTTGCACTAATAGCACAAGTGAGAAAAATGGAGATGAGCTAGGCCTAACCATGCCCTTTTCAACTAACTCATGCACTTGCCACATAATCTCCTCTTGTTGAGCTTGAGAAACTCTATAAGGAGGTTTATTAGACGGTGAACTTCATGGAAGAAGTTCAATTGCATGGTCATCATTGCTTCATTTAAGAGGTAGTTCACAAGGGATGTTGTCAATAAAGACATCTCAAAACCCCTTGAGAAAATTGGATAACTCTAATTCCTTGTGGTTGCTTATATTTTCTTTTGCTAAAGCATTAGGTTCATTTTGAGAATCTTTAACAAAAATCATGCACATGGAAATAGAGCTCTTTATTGACTTATTGAAAGCTTGCATATGTACAATCGGTATGGTGTTACCCGTTTCCTTATCATCTATGTACATATCTTTTTCCCTGTACTTAAAGTAAATTTTCCTTTCAGGGAATTCAACATTGGCAGCCATGCAATCAAACCATGGTGCCTAGAGGATTACATCCTCAAGCTTGAGAGGAGAGATAAAGAAGTCCTCTTTGTCCACATAGCTTTGGACATGGAGCCTCAATTTCCCGACTAAGGGAGTGACTGAAGCTTCTTGCCCCTTGAAAGCACCGTCTGCGGGTAGGACATCTCCCATCTCGTAGGCTTGCATGCCTAGCTTGGTGTCCAACTCTATAGATATGAAATTGTGAGTAGAACCAGGGTCAAAGAGAATAAAAGCATCATGTTCTCCTACCTTTCCCCAAGCATGGCATAGAGGAGATCCTTGTGGTGAGTTTCCTCCTCTTGGATTTCGACCAAGGTAGCTCTAGGAGGCTCATGGCGGGTTTTCTTTTGGGGACAAGCATGGTACGCATTTCCTTGCTCGTCGCACTTGAAACAGCGGTTATCCTTGTGAAGATACACTCAAGATCTTCAAGAGAGAGTTTGTAGACTCCCTTCTCCTTAGCTTTGTTGGAATTTCCCTTAGGAGACTTTTGGACATTGTCCTTCCCCTTAGGCTCATTGGAACCCTTGTTTTCCGTGGGCTTAGAATTTCCCTTAGCCCCTATTTGGAAATTGATTCAAGAAGCCACCATAGTATGGTGTATAACCACCGATATGGTGCGTGGCCTTTGGGAGTTGACATACTTCGCCATTTCTTCAGTTAAGCCTGCACAAAATTGTTGCTTTTTCTCCCCAAAATCCATCTTTTTGAAGACAGTGTCTTTGAGATGTAAGTCCCAAAACTTGTCTACATATTTGTGAATGGATTCGTAGGAAGAGAGATTCAAGCTTCACCATTCGGTGAGTACTTTGTCTTTGGCATGGGTGGACAAAAACAGCTTCATAATGGAAGCTTTTAAAGCTTTCCATGTTTGTGGGGCTTCACCATTGGCCCGTAGGCTAGACCACCATTGCCTTGCGGACTTTTGAAAGTGCATAGCTACATGGTGTAGCTTAGAGGACTTCGTGAAGCCCTCATCTCCAAATGCCACATCAAATTGTTGGATGAAAGCCAAGACTTTGTCCGTAGCACCAAAGCTGCCATCGTAGGTAAGGAAAGAGATGCTCTTTCCTCCCTCCTTGAACTTCTTGAGCTTGGACGACCTCTTCCACGTGGCATAGGATTTTCTATGGCCTCTTCTTTTTTATGGTTCAAAGGTTGCACCATCACTTTCTTCAAAAAATGAAGAATTTGAGGAAGATGGAGAAGAGGGTGACCTCTTTCTTGCCTTTTTCTTGCCTTGATCTTCTTTGCTTGCACCATTGCTCCATAAGAGGAAGATGATGAAGAAGATGGAGAAGGGGGTGTCCTCTTTCTCGCCTTTTTCTTCTCTTTCTTTTTATCATCCCTCTTTGAATTATGGTGCGAAGAAGTGCGCATGGCCTTCTCCACTTAGGAAGAGATGGAGAGCATTTAGCCCTCCGTCTTTGTGGAACCATCTTCGTCGAGGTGACAGGAGACTCACTTGTTTCTTGTTCCTTTGGTGGGGGCTCTTGAGTTCTCCTTTGAGAAGGAGATGCGTCATCAAGGAGCAAATTTTTGAGCCCTTCGTATGGATCGTCTTCTTCTTCCCAAATCAGAGAGAGGCCTCTTTTGGGAGTCTCGCAAGGAGGTTTCCTAGGTACTCTCTTGTCATGATGGGGAGCTTGGACAATCCCATGAGCACGAAGCTACCGTTGCACTTCACTTTGGAGGGATGGATTTCCCATGGCTTGTGAAGCCTAGAAACAAGGTAGTTAACAAGAATAGGGGCATCATTAGTAGCCTTCTCATTAGCAAAATCAAAGTTATCGACATTAAATTCACTCTCTTTACTATTGTTAGCAATTCTAACAAATTTTATGTGTAAAATTTTAGGTGTACTTTGGCACTTCAAGCCCTAGTTCCTACTCCTCTTTACCCCTTTTAAAAAATCACTCAAGCTACTGTACCCGTGGCTTGAATACCATTAATTGCAAGGAATAGAAGAGAGGGTCGTTCAACACCAAAATACCACCGGCTCATGTCAACCTTCTAATAGCTCAATAGTGGTTGAGCCGTAGGTAATCCCCGTAGGAATCCACTATTAAGACCATAGCTCTCTACGGTGATGCCCCGTTATCTGCATGAAAGCAGGCGCACTGCAAGGCTGAAAATTCCCTATTCTACTTCCTCAAATGTAATTAATAATACCAACCATTTATAGCTAGCTTGAGGACCTCCCTTCTTAAGCAAGAAAAGAGAAACCTTGTGCTCTAATACCAATGTAACATTTAATGTCCTAGTAACTTGTGTGTAGCGGAAAATAGCATGAACATAGTGAGCATTTCATTAGAATAGATTCCTAATGAGAATAAAAAGAGTGCTTGGTGGAGAGAGCAACAAAAAGTATAACACCTAGTTAGATAGCATGAACAATACTTCAAAAGAGAGAGAAATTAAGCTATTGACAACAATTGAGGACCGGATTTACATGGAGCTGGTCCCTCCTCCAAAAGGCTTTGTATTATGGTTTCTCCCAGTAAGAGAGACATTTTACAATACAATTCTTTGTGTTCCTTCAATACTAGCTAGTGCAATGAAGATGGAAGCTTCAAGCACTAAGCAAAACACTTATAAAACACAACATCAATTCCCTCACGGTCTCAGACCCAAGATCTCACACACCTTCAAAGATGGTGAGAGTTAGCGGGGTATGAGAGTAGATTGAGAGGAAGAAGGAGTAGTCTTAAGAGAAAGATGTACATTTAGCATAGCATAGTTTAGTAATTAGCATGGTAGAGGAGATGAGCATGCATTGATGCTTGGATCTTGGTTGGATTTGCATCACAAAGCAAAGAGTTGTTGGTGTAGGCCTCCCTTCTCACAAGCTTGGAGTAGGTGATAAGCTTTCCATCAAAGCTTGAGAAGGAAAGAGAGAGTCTTCTTGCTTCACACATAGACTTGTGTGAGTGTGTGTGGAATAATGCATTGTAAAATTCAGCCCCCTCTCTCTCTCTCGGTCGACCCCTCTTGCTATTTGCTCTTCCTGACACCCCATTGGTCCATGCCAGGCTTACCCAATGAAATTTAAGCAGCATAAGTGATAGCCTTCTGACATGTGTCCCCTTTTCCCCTTTTGTGAGAGCTTTAGTTAATTAATTAATGCAACTAAACTCTCATTGGACCCCTTTTCCTCCTGGTCAATAGGAATCAAGCAAGTCATTGGGATGTTGAATGCTCATTGGACCCCTTGGAAGACTGTCCAATAGTCTTCTAGAGAGCTTAATTCTTATTGGTTCTTTTATTGAGTGTTTTTAAATTAATTAAACTAGATTTACTCTAAACTAATTCTCATTGGTCCACCTTCATGGCCATCCAATAGGATTTGAGTACACCTTGTGGGCATCTGGGTTAGGGAGCTGACATGTGTCCCTCTTTCCCCTTGTGTAAAAGAAGCTTGTGAGTGTGTGTGTGTGTGTGTGTGTGTGTGTGTGTGTGTGTGTGTGTTTGTGTTTGTGTTTGTGTGTGTGTGTGTGTGTGTGTGTGTGTGTGTTTTTCTCTCTCATCCCTACTTCTAGGGCTCGCCCCCTCCTCTGTAGGAACTATGAAGATTTTTATTACACACACTAAGCATCCAATTTTCCTAGGCTTTTGACCATTAGACACAACCTTTGAATTTTGGAACTTTAGCATTTTGTAAGTCTTAATGGGATGAACCTTAGGGTATTTTAAGCCCATTGTTGCACGTTACTCTTTTGCAGATGGACCCCCCTTTGGATCCCTATTGTGGCCGGTCTACCCGCTTAACCAATATTCTAGCTTTTTCTCCCCTGGCACTTCCCCGTATTAAATGATCAGTTTAACATGATAAAATCATATAGGAGAATTAGATATTAGTTATTATGACAACATACATACAAGGCATTGATTCAAAAGAAGAGAAGAAGATGGAAATTAAAGCAACAAATTGTTCAAGTCTAATAAAAGGCACATGCATGTGGAAGATTTTGGAGAAACATGAGGGGCAAGCGGGTTGAGAATTTTGGCAAGTTGAGTCTTGTGGATATGTACACACATTGTAGGCAATTATATGAGCAAGAAAATGCTGAAAAAAATATCATTTTATGGTTCACTCCCATGTGTGTCCTCTTTTTTTAGTATTGAGGATGTATGCAGTGGGCTTGAAAAGTTGGCCACTCGCAAATCGGGAGAACTTCAAGGTATCAAGCCGGAGATGATCAAAATGGACGGGAGATTTTACCCATGAGTGGATGTGTGAAATGTTCAACTTTGCACTTCAACATGGTATGCCTTATGATTGGATTACTAATTGGGTTAAGCCTTTCCATAAAGAAGGGGATGTAAAGAATGTAAACAACTACCAGACTATAATGATTGGGTCTCTTATGGAAAATTTGTTTGGGTGCATAATGGAGATAAAATTGAGTGACTAGGTTGCAGAGAATGACAAGCGTGCAAAAGCACAAGCGGTTTTTCATCAATGCCATAGCACCATTGATCATCTTGTCACTCTTCGTGTTCTATGGAGTAAAGTCGGTTGAAAGACAAGTGATTGTATTGTCGTTTTGTGGACTTTAAGAAAGCCTTTGATATGATTCCACGTAATAATTTTTGGAGAAGGATGGAAGAACTCCAAGTGCCAAGTGAGTTTATGCTTGCGGTTTCTCGAATCTATGAGAAGGTGATTTGTCAGTTACGCATGGGAAGAGAAATTTCAAAAAATTTGTAAGAACTATTGGGGTTAAACAAGGATGTTCATCGTCACCAACTCTCTTTGTTCTATGCATCGATCAATTGGAAAAAATGATACTTGAATTTATGCAAGAAGAAGGCATTGAAGAGGTCACTATTTGCAATGCGGTAATCATGCTTTGGTTGTGTGCGGATGATGTAGTGCTTCTAGCACACACTTTAGAAGATGCACAAAAGCTTATGGTTGTCCTAGAGAACTTTTGCTTGCATAGTGGGTTGATTGTAAATGAATCCAAAACAAAGGTTATGCTTGTGAAAACCAACCATAAGGAGAAGCCATGCATTGTGTACAACAATGAGACCCTTGAAGTTGTTGAGAGATTTACGTACCTTAGCCTTGAAGTTCCGTCCAATCACAAGTGGCATGAATGTGCATGCCTTGTTTGGAAGCGGGAAAGAGAGCATATTATGCATTTGAGAACATGTGTAATGCGGGAAACATCGAGCTTTGGGTTCTCAAGAAGTATCTTTTAAATGCATTGGTGACACCGGTTCTTCTTTATGGAGTTGAAGTGTGGGGAGGGAGCATCTTAAAAGTATACTTGAAAAGAGTTTGAGAATGTCCAAAAGCGTTTGCGTTTTCTTACAAACTTTCTCCAAGTTAAGACACAAACACTATACATGCTCCTACTTCATGAATCGGGATCTCTTCCAATTGAGGTTATGGGCATGGAAAGAGTTGTGGAGTACATGATAAAGATGTGTCAAAACCCCTCACAATTGCATGGGAAGCAAGCAAAAAAGTTCAAAAGACACATAAAAGCAAGATCTTGAGCACGAGATGGATGCAATACATGAAGAAGTGGTTTAAGAGATGGGATGCATTACACTTGCTACATGATGTTTCAATTGACTCCCAAGTGAATGAAGCTGTTTTCCAATGCGAATGTATTGTGGCTTGGGAGAAATCCGGTGGGTCACGCTGCATACATGACACCACCCATATTGCCCCCAACTACAAAACCATGTTCTTTGCTGAAAGAGGAAACCATACTCACACTTACATGCTTGAGCCTATCCCCTTGTTGGCAATACACACTATCGCAACCATTCGGCTTAGTTCCCATTTCCTTTGATGCGAGACAGGGTGGTGGGGCAATGGAGAAGAGTCAAATCAATTGTGCACATTATGCTCACTGCAAGTTCGAGATTCTAAGTACCACACACTACTAGAGTGCTTAGCTTTTGGTCACATCCAAACTTGCTTCTCTCACATTTTCATCCATGACTTAGTCCTACACACTTTCCTCTCCCAGCCATACTGTGGGCTCTCCATTGTGACTCTCATCACCACAATTTTGGAGCATCGAGAGTCACTCATCATCCATACACATACTACATCACATGTAACTTTGGTCCCATAGGTCATATTTGACCTCTGAGGACAATAATAAAATCTCTCTCTCTCTCTCTCTCTCTCTCTCTCTCTCTCTCTCTCTCTCTCTCTCTCTCTCTCTCTCTCTCTCTCTCTCTCTCTCTCTCTCTCTCTCTCTCTCTCTCTCTCTCAATAGTGGCTTGTGTCATCGGAGATGTAGACACATTCACACACGAACCGATGGGGTTCACCTATTGAAACATGCAACCGTTTGTTGTGTAGGGTTGCACACGTGGACCTCAAAGCATATCTCTCTCAATCAGTAGCACCATGTGCCATTGGAGATGCAGGGTACACTGGCCTGAAGGACCTCCCCTGCTGCAATGTTGCTTAGAGACTTCGCTCTGCAACCTCGTAGGTAGCAGGGTGCTTTGCAAATCGTATCATTTGATGTTTCATTATCTTAAATAGCTTGCGCAACCTGCCTACTGGTGGGTCTCACTCGCTCTCACCAACGGTACAATGGTAAGGTTTTTAGCGGCAGCATCAGAGGTGGTTCTTAGGCACACCAGCACATACTATATAAGCCTTACATTTAGAGAGAGAGAGAGAGAGAGAGAGAGAGATACCAACACATAGTACATAAGCCCTAAATTCAGTACAACGATGCCTTCTTTGGCGGTGCCTTGCGGGTTTTCTTACCTTAAGCATGACAACACTATCTACATAAGCAAATGGCCGCACTCAAATCAAATATATAGCCTTAGAAAAACATGTGAAATAGATTGCATTGATTGCAACTTGTGGGCTACACAAATTACTACGACTAAAATGCATCACAATCTCTTCTCTAGGCTTGTGTGCACATAAGATCACCATCGTCATTTCCACTACCACACACATATCATTGACCAACGACTGCTCCATCATAGTCTCTCTCTCTCTCTCTCTCTCTCTCTCTCTCTCTCTCTCTCTCTCTCTCTCTCTCTCTCTCTCTCTCTCTCTCTCTCTCTCTCTCCTCCTCCTCCTCGTCCTTCCCCATCTTCTTCATCTCTTCCAGTCTTCCTCCGCCTCTCACTATCTCTTGCCTCAAAATGTCTCCTCCTTCCTCTAAAGCACATTATGCCAACCATTCTCTCTATCTCTCTATGCCTCAATCTGCACACCATGCCACCTCTCTCTCTCTCTCTCTCTCTCTCTCTCTCTCTCTCTCTCTCTCTCTCTCTCTCTCTCTCTCTCTCTCTCTCTCTCTCTCTCTCTCTCTCTCTCTCTCTCTCTCTCTCCACTATGCCTCTATTAGCCTCTCAAATGCATAGAGCCCGCACATTTTCCTGGTTGCCAAAGGTTGCTCAATCGTATTCGAAAAAAGTGTGTCTAAGCTTACAATCACACAACTTTGAAACTCTTAAATGCTTGTTGAGAGGAAGCAAAAAAGGAAAAATTATGCTTAGATTTTGAGAAAATTTGTAACAACTGTAATATTTTTCCCTAATTTTCAATATTTCTACTTTAAAAATCCATATAAAGGAGTTGTGTACGGTTGTGAAAATGACTTTTTTTGAACACTGCTGCTCACTGCTTGGCACCTTTCCTTTTGCCTTGTCCCTTCATCCTCCCCTTTTTGTGCTTCCCAATGGTCAGCCCTAATAGTGCATTCAAAGAGATGACATCCCGAGTAGGAAGCTCCTCAAGCACTTTTGTGCTTGATGAAGTGCACCACATTTGGCATACATGTCGACCAAGGCAGTGCCAAGCACAACGTTTTCTTTCAAAATGAACACCAACAAAAAATATCATTGTGAATTATTTTACCCATATTAGCATCTTGTGTAATGCCACATAGCATGCCTTTGAACTGCAATTGTACACATGACTGCATTTGAAGAACAACTCTCTCTCCTCTTCATCTGGACATATCCCGCAATCAACGCACTCCATGAGACAACATTGCATTTGGAGAGGCACCCTCGCATTGCATCCGTTGAAATAGCAAATAGCATGTGATTACATCTAGAGAGACACCCTCGCTTCGCTCTGGGTTGTAAACATATCAGAGCTCCTTGGCCTTGCCCAAGTTGGGAATATCACTCAATTACTGCATTTCAAGAGACGACATCTTGGATAAGAAGCTCCTCAAGCACTTCTTCTGCTTCATGAAGTGCACTACAATTGGCATACATGTTGACCAAGGCAATGCCAAGCACAATGTCACATCCGCTAAAAACAACTCTCTCTTCCAGATCCAACCCTGTTGGACATTTCCTGCAATCAATGCACTCCTTGAGACAACATTACAGTTGTAGAGACACCCTCGCTTTGCATCAGTTGAAAATAGGCTAGAGAATATGTGATTGCATCTAGAGAGACACCCTGGCTTTGCATCCATCGAAAAACGTCCAAAGCTCCTTGGCCCTACTCAAGTTTGGCGTATCGGGCAATCAATGCATTCCAAAAGACAACATCATGTACAGGAAGCTCCTCGAGAACTTTCTCTTCTTTATGAAATGCACCACATTTGGCATACACGTCAACCAAGGTAGTGCCAAGCATGACGTTGCATATTTTGAAAATATCCTACAGCTCCTTGATGGACATATCCTACAATCAATGCACTCCTTGAGACAACAATGCATTTGGAGAGACACCCTCACTTCGCACAGCCCACTGCGCATGCGATTCAAATCCGAGAGACACCCTCGCTTTGCATTCGTTGAAAAACGCCCAGAGCTCCTTGGCCCTGCCCAAGTTGGCATATCCCGCAATTGGTGCATTTCAAAAGACAACATCCTGGATAGGAAGCTCATCGCGCACTTTTCCCACTTTTTGAAGTGAACCACATTTGACATACATGTTGACCAAGGCAGTGCCAACCACAAAATTTTCTTTCAACAACCACTGACTAACAATATCATCATAAATTATTTTACCCATATCAGCATCTTGTGTACTACCACTTGCCCTCAAGGTGCCAGTGTACATGATTTCATTTGCAGAGATGTCGTCTATCTGCATTTATTAAAAATAGCTCTCTCTCTCTTACTGACCTGACCATATAGGACATATCCTACAATCAATGCACTGCTTGAAACAACATTGCATCTAGAGAGATACCCTCACTTTGCATTAGCCAAAAACAGGCAAGAGCGTATGATTGTGTCTAGAGACCATCGCTTCGTCCACTAAAAAACGACCACAGCTCCTTGGGCCTGCCCAAGACTCTTGTATCTATTTTGGTTGAATTGTTCAAGAGTTTATTATCTTTATTCCTTTTTGACAATTGAGATCCATTTTTTAGTGCTTTGCATGTAATTTGTCACAAATTGCCTTGCAAAAAAAGTTGATTATGTCTAAAAATTATGAAGCTATTCATCTCCAAAGCGTACATAACCAACTCAAATCTAGTTTTAGCATCTTTGTGATAGAAAATCAGTCTTTCTTAAGGGTCAGCTCTTATCTATAGATACAGTTTTGAGGCTTAAGTTTCCCATCAACCTATTGTGTTCAAGTGAATAACAATCATAATTAATAGTTCTTAATACTATCCACTCACAATTGTGAGTTTTGCAAAAAATAAAAGTTGTAAAGTCCAATTTTTTATCTGATTGTTCCATTAGAATGCTCTTCGACTTAATAAAATGCAAACCTCAAATATTTTCAAAGTAAATAAAATACTTTTATTGAAAAATGTTGGGTACATTACAGTCTTCTTATGAAAAGCTACAAATTTTTTGATCTTTGGAGAAATTTAATCTCACAACCAAGGGTATTTTGAAAATTTTGAAAATTTTGAAGAGCATTTTGGGAATTTATGACAAAATATTGGGGGTATATTGGGAATTTTTAAATGTTGAGGGTTATTTTGGAATTTCTTCAAATCAAAGGGATATTTTGGTAATTTTCCGTTGTATGTTTGTGAAATTGATTTATTCCTTTGATCATACACACTTTTTTTCCCCTTAAATCGAGCTCTGCTACATACATGAACATTTGAATGCAAAAGAACACGGGTTGCATTCTCTCTCTCTCTCTGACTCTCTCTCTCTCTCTCTCTCTCTCTCTCTCTCTCTCTCTCTCTCTCATATGCACACAAAACGCGGACGGCATTGGTAACTTGTAGGGTTCTGTCATAAAGTATAATATCTAGCTTTACCAAATGATTTTTTCACATTAAACTAATTATTTAATATGGGAAGACAAAAGGGGAACAAGAGTTAGGATATAGATATGTGCTTCTAGACCTATCTCAACAGGGGTCCAAAAGGAGATGGTCTACCCAAAGAGCAATGTGCAATTAGAGCTTCTAGATTTACCTAAGCAAGGGACCAAGAGGAGAGATGGTTACATCTCAATAGGGGTCCAAAATATGGTATTCTATCAAAGAGAAACGTGCATCTAATCGAGCTTAAAAGACCTTAGGGTTAGCTTCATTAAAGACCTCCAAAAGTTAGTGTTAAAAAGTCCTTTGACCTTATGCAACATAGGGCTAACCTCAAGGTGGAAATCCTACCCAAGCATGAGGTGCTAAGATGCTTAAAGTGGTTGTGGGAACCTTGCCCAAAGCTTGAGGTGGTTTTTATGCTTAAATGACTAAGGTTTTTGAAATGTTAAATTCAAAGATAAATTCTCAAGAGGCATGAACGTTTCCATGCTTGATTGACTAAGGTTTGAAGATTCAATTCAAACCAAATGACTTAAGAAGCATAAAAGACACATGCTTGATTGACCAAGTGCTTAAAGTATTCAATTCAAACCAAATGACTTAAGAAGCATAAAAGACACATGTTTGATTGAGTAAGTGCTTGAAGTATTCAATTCAAATCAAATGACTTAAAAAGCATAAAAGGCACATGTTCAAAAAATTCTCTACATGTGGCCCTCATGATGTGCTTGAATCTTATTGGATGGGCTTTAAAGGGGTCCAATGAGAATTTAAATGTAAAAAAAAAATAATTAAGTTCTTTCTCTCAAAGAGGAAAAAGAGGACACATGTCCCAAATGATATAATTAAATATTACTAGAGAGAGAGAGAGAGAGAGAGAGAGAGAGAGAGAGAGAAGTGTGGACCAAGCATGAGAGGGGGGTATACTCTCCCACACACACACACATTCTTTCATTGTGTGGAGTGCAAAGTGCAAGAGCTCCATATCCTTCTCCAAGCTTGTTGAGAAGTGGAGAGCCTACACCAATACTCTTGGCTATGGCATGCAAATCCAACCAAGAGCTATGCTTCAATGCTTAAGCTTGCCATCTTTTTCATCTTTTTTATTATGCTATTATGCTATGCTAAGCAAGAAGAGTGATGATAAGTGGGGAACTATTTCTTTCTCCTATGAATGATTCTTCTTCCTCTTCCCTGCCCTCATTCCCTACTAGCTCTCTCCACCTTCGAAGGTGTTTGGGGCCTTGAAACTAAGGCTTGGAAGAGTTAATGCTTTTTGCAAAGTTTATGTTATGCTCGTGATACATGAAGCTTTCCATCTTCATAGCATCACCAAGGTCACAAGGAAAACAAAGATTGTATTGTACCAAGTCTCTCTTGATGGGAGAATCTATAATACAAACGCCTTTTGGAGGGGGGACCGGCTCCAAGTAAATCCGGTCCTCAAGTATTGTCATGTTCTCTAATACTCTCTCTCTCTCTCTCTCTCTCTCTCTCTCTCTCTCTCTCTCTCTCTCGAAAAAGTATTATTCATGCCAAGTTAATTAAGTACTATGTTCATGTTGCTACCATCAATTAAGTTCACCCTCTATGTTTTCAAAGTAATCTCACAAAAGTGCTCACTCTAATTCTAATTCCGTTATTCTCAAAGCTCATAGGCCATTCCCATTACATTGGTATCAAAGCATTTGGTTTCTCTTTTCTTGCTTAAGGAGAGAGGTCCTTAAGTAGCCTATTAATGGTTGATTTTTTTAGTTATATTAGGGTAAGTGAAACTGGGATCTATTATTGGTTTGGTACACATCTCGGGAGATTTGGTCTTAATAATGGGGTCTTTTTAGACTTGCTTACGGCCTTATCATTATTGAGCCATAAGAAGTCCGAAAGGAGATATCCCTCGGTAATTTTGCCATGTTAGACCCACTCTACTACTTGTTAGCAGCAAGCTAACACGAATACCACGGATACTATTTTCTGGAGGTCTTATTATAAAAATAGTTATTATTTTTTTAAATCGAGAATATTGTAACTCCTATTTTTTGGATAAACCTTGTAATTGATGAGCCGATGCTACAAGCTTCTAGATTGTATCAACTTGTCATTACCTATCTTTAGTTAGAGCTCCCAAATTATTAGTTTGACCCACCAAAAACCTTGGCTAAGGTATAAAATCCAATTGTTGTAAGTTATTTGTAAGTTTTAGATAATGAAATACACAGCGTGAGCTAACGATGCTCACTTCTCTCCTTCTCATGCTTCCTACTCCCTCCCCGGTTGTCACATTGCAGTCGTGTTTGTTGCATTGCAACCACAGGTAAGAGCTCTACACATTGACGTAAACACATCACAATAATTTGTAGCTTTTAGCATCACCAACCCGCGGCCTAATTTCATCATAAGTAGGAATTTACACTTCAAGATCAAAAACTAAGTATAGGCGGGGTATTGGGGCATCTTTGCTAAGCATTTAGGTGCATTCTGGGTCGAAAACGACTAGGTCAAAAATCCACTGCTGTTAATAATTACAATTTTGGCACTTGACCTAAAGTGTGGTTTGAGACCACAAGTATGTGTTTTTAGGTCTTATAAATTTTTCCTACAAGTTTCGTTACGTTTGGATGTCATTTGATGCTGTAACGGATGTGATTTGTTTGTCGATGAGCGATTGGCTTTTGGTGATTTCAATCACTTGAGTGTAGCTTGAATTAGATTCGAGTTGCTTGTTGTTTTTTGAGGGATTGACAACCTCTTGTAGCCTCTATGTACTAGTTGACTCAGCTTCGTCCCATGGATTGACAATTTAATCGTGGTTCTCGCTAAAGCTGCAATAAGATAGGATAGTGAGGTTAAACTGCCATCCCACATTTGGTGCCATTTCCGGGGATTGAAGAGACCTAAACTAGGAAAAAAAACGAGCATTTTGTGAAGTTAACCTCCTCTAGGATCTCCTAGAGTCAAAACCTTTCTTTTAGAAACCGCATAGCCTAAGATTGTCATCTTTTGCTGTTTAGAGATAGCTTGGAGGTAAGTTGTACTTGTCAAGTGCCTTTAGGATTGTAGGATTGTAAAATTAGATTAGGATTTTAAGAATTATTGATAAATGAGACAAGTCTTAAGATCAAAGCTCAAAAAACCATAAAAAACAAGAAAACAAGTGTTTGTGGACACTTTCTACAACCCCATTGCATGAGAACCTAGGATTAGGGTAAGTAGGACCCGAAGTGGATTTCGGACAAAAAACTGATGACCATTTGACCAAAAAATTATCCAAACTTGATGAAACTTGGTTAGAGACCTTAAGTAGAGGTGCTTAACATATCTGTGTCAAGGTTGGGATAAAAACTTGCAAAAAAATAGCTATAGTAAATAATCGCAATTATTTACATCTGCTCCAAAAATTGACAATCTTGCATAACTGAGCATACGACAAGGTCAAGCATATCAAATAGACCCCACAAATCAATTTTGGTAAAATTTGGATTATAAAAGTGAGACTTAAGCCAGATTCTTGAACTCAGAGTCTACGGACACGAAACAGTTAATAAACTTGAACAGATTTTGTCCAAACTTGTTGAAACTTGTCCCATAACAGGTTGTATACTTGGCAAACCAAAACAAAAAGTGTAAAAAGCTCACAAAAGTAAATAATCACGATTATTTACTACTGCTACACAGAGCCACCATTTTTAACTTTTAAACTTGTATAGTGTTAGACCAACATAATACAAAGCCACCAGGAAATTTTGGGTTCAATCGGATCCAAGTTGGTACATGTTCACTTAGTTTCCAGGTTGCAAATTAATCCTTTGATTTTTGCCAAAGTCGAGTTTGAAAATCTCAATTGCTGACTAAATTAGCTTGATTTGGAGTGATACACATAGACCAATCACAATAGTTAGCAAAAATTATATTGTCCTTGTGAAAGAATAGCTAACTTGATCAAATTTGTAAAGGAATCAGGTTGCAGACGACAAATTGGTAGCTTGACAGAAAGTGTAATCCAATCAATTGGAAGAAATTGACAACAAGTTAATCCAAAGGTAATTACTCTATCCAGGGCTTCACAAGTCTTTATGAACCTTAGATATGGTCGTGTACTAGGAAATCATGGCATATTTGGAGAAACCTCCAGTAGAGTATCCATTGAAGAAAGCGTGAATCAAGGCAATTCCTTGCACACTATCCCTGAAGAAGTCTCAGACACTTTTTTTGATTCAACGTCCAAAATGTCTTCTTATTCAACTCACTCAAAAACCGGAACGACAATGTGCTATAAGTATATACTCTCTTTTTATAAGACTAATCACCATGGAGCTCAGGTTTACTTGGATCCTAACAAAGAATATGCTATTCTCATTGATGACCATGGTATTAAGTTAGAAGAGGAAATCAGGGCAAATAAACAAGGAAAAATGTACATAGATCGAAACGGAACTCAGTATTTACAAGTCAAAAACTTTGACGTGATAGATAGATGGGGGTTAGAAGTAAATACCATGATTACAAATATGGCCACAAAAGAAGGACCACCAACCTTAGAATTTAAGAAATACGATCAAGTGGATTTGAAGCCTTTGAAACGGCTTAGTACTGATAATCCTAGGAGCGGAGTCTATTGTTGGGAGGATAGAAATGTAAAAGATCTTCTATGGACTACGCATGCCAAATTAGGACAACTAACGCCCATGAAGATCATCTATATCTTTAAGATCAAAGAAAAGGGACCAACAGATCTACCAACCTACATGTTTATGGGTTGTTATAACAAAAACTTTGTTATGATGACTCCTGAGGAGGTGGAACAAACCAAATATCAAGGATATTCCATAAGGGATTGGATCTTGGACCAAGGACTAGAAACTATTCCAAGAGATGAACATCGTGAGAGATCTTTTGAGAGTAATGTTAGGAAACCAGAAACCACCTCATCACGAAGAAAGCCGGGTGACACTAAGGCCAGTCCAGGGCTACATGAGTCAATATTTCCAACATACTGGTTTGAAGGACTTGGGACAGGACCAACTGCCAGAAGATAGGGAGTTGAACCAAATAGACACATCAAACCAGAAAGATTTTCAAAAATGGGTCAAAAGATACAATGGATCTAGGAATCCATATGACCACTTGGCAAGCTTTAAGCAAGTGCTAAGAGCAGAATGGATATTCAATTTTCATACTCAATTCTAGGGGTTTGGAATGACATTAGAAGAAAAAGCATTGACATGGTTCCAAAACATTCCACCAAGGTCAATCATGGACTTGAATACATTAGCTCAAGGATTTGTAGCTCCTTGTTCCAAAACGGGGATCAAAGGCAATATTGTAGCTCAAATCTACAGCTTTAAACAAAAATAAGGTGAGTCTGTTAGGGTGTTAACCCTCACGGCTCACGGACACCCTATCACCTATGATGGATATTCTAACCTACGGCGGACATTGTATTATTTATTTGGTAGAGTCAGGTACCGAGCTTGTCGGTCCAATAGGAAAAGGGTAAGAGTGATCGCCGATGAGAGGTGCACTCTAACTAAAACATTCAAGGGATTAGTTGGCTAAGCATGGGCACCCAAGTGTGAATGGGGCGAGCTCACATAAAAGTCAACTAAACCTAAAATTCACTCATTCTCTCATTTGTGCAATAGAAGAGTGCTCTTGCTCCATCTCCATCTTCTTCTTCATCATCTCCTTGTGTGTGTGTATATGCGTGAGAGAGAGAGAGAGAGTGTGTGTGTGTGTGCGATCGAGCATTGCAACGACGGCATAGCGGCGGCGAAGTGGTTGAGCGCGGCGAAGCGGCGGCTCCTTCTTCTTCGCGGTGAGAGACGGAAGTGAAAAACTAGACCCGGTGGCCTCTACACCAAGACTATGCACAATGGCCTCATCATGGGGAATACACAATAGGGGCACCACCTAGCAAGATATGCGGCTAGGACGCATACATATACACAATGAAGCATGCCATGGAAAACAATTTCAAAATCCACACCCAAATGTGAAATGGGGTGGTCGGAGAATAAGGTGAGAGGAGTGGTGAATGAGTGAGAATGGGCTTGCTACTCGTGCATGTTAGTAAGGAAGATAATGAGGTAGGGGAAGCTTGCGAGTATGCTCACTTATCATACAAGAGGTGGCGAATCCGCACCCCTCAAGATGGAAGTAGCAAGATGATAGGAATATGAGAGGGAGAGAGAGAGAGAGAGAGAGAGTGTGTGTGTGTGTATGGTGGCGAATTCGCACACCTTTACACAAGCAGAAAAAAAGGCAAGGAACAAGCATATACCATACTCACAATGAGATGTATCCAAAGCGACACAAAGTATGGCACCAAGATGGAGTGTGTTGATTGCTTGCAAAAGATGAATACAATAGGTAGCGTATGGCAGGAAAATGAGAAGGGGACAAGATCATAGGAGGCATAATGGAGAGATGAGAGTTGATGGAGAGGAATACCAGGAGTGTGTCCACCCTTCTTCTTCTTGAAATTGTTCCTTCAACCCTTAATTACAATTGGTGTGGAGGTGTGGTGCTCATCTTTTGTGCATGGTGATGGTGATGATGATGGTGTTGTGATTATGTGATTAGGGTTCATGCTACAAGCATGTAGCACAACAGTGTGTATGGATAGGTGTGTGTGTGTGTGTTCTCTCCTCAAGTGAGCTCTCATGGCCTCCTTATATAGGGAAGGAGGGAAGGATTTAGCAATATTTCTATTTGAGGTGAGTGTCCCACTTTGGTGACTAGGAAAATGGGGTGCATGTGACTGTGGCTCCCATCTTGTCTCCTCATTATTTAAAATACCAGAGTCAATAGAGAGAGAAAAAGAGAGAATGTGGGTAGGATGTAGAGGATAGGAAATATTTACAATAGTCTAGCTTTGGATAGACATGAGCTTATTAGGGAGAGAAGAGAGAGGTAAGAAAATTATAAGAGAGGTTGTCGAAGGTGGATATTTGTTGATGAGGATGGATCCTCCAAAAATGGTAATAGAATTACTCTAGACTAGCCAAGACCTCATTAAAAGAGCCTTGTCTCTTGTAATCATGCTTGAAGACTTGTAGAACCATAGCCATTCTAGAAGGAAGAAAAGTGGGGATGGCCTGTGTCACCATTTCATGAGAAAACTGGGGTCCACTACAAAAATCATATCTCCGTGTTCATAACTCCAAAAATTCTGAAAAAATTTGAGCTAAAAGTTGAGATCACGAGCTACATCTTTCATGTTGAACGCTCCTTCAGATTCGGGGTTCTTCTTTACTTAAAAAATTCAGCCAAATAATGTATTATTTGTGGCTGCAAAAGTCTTTTGGTGGTCCCCTTTGAGTGGACTTCTCTCTTGCCTTCAAGTGTAAGCTCCTTCATGTGTATGAAAACATGACCTAGAGTGTTGAAAAGATTGGCAATCATCTAGATGGAGGTATTATTGAAATTTGAAAGTGGGGTTGAGGTTTGAAAATGAAAACTAGTGAATAAAATATTTGGTAGAGTGGACTAATATATATACATGAAAAAAATATATTAGAAAATACTATAATATATATATATATTTAATATTTAAGGTCAAACGAGAGATCAATAAAGAAAGCTTACTTATTATGCTACATCGTGATTGATTAGCATAAGTATTATTTATTTAATAAAGGCTAAAACATTAGTGAAAAAGGGAAGAAAAAATCAAAAGTAACTTATATAATAGGAAATATTTTTGGTAAAAGAGAAAAAAATATGGGGAGGTTCCCATGCATGGAAAAGCATGCCTCATTAGCCCTCCCTCTAAGGCTAGAGGTATTCATGCCTCTAGCTCTGTTCTTGAGTATGTTGAAATAGATTAGGATTTCTCCTTGGTTGGCTGGTAGATCCTTGTACGGAATAATGGATCCCTTGGAAGCATGAGGCTCCTCAAAGTTCTTTTCGGTGTCCACCTGGGTCCCACACTAAGCGTAAATCCATTGTATGCAATATTGTCCTCTTCAGAAGATCACACTTATAATGATTCTTGAGTCCACGAGCTGCACAAGAATTAACTCTTGCATAAGTGATAGAAGGTATGGAAAGAACTTGATCATTCCTTGAAAGTATTCCAAAGCGCGACCATGCATGGCTTCCTCATCCAGACACATAGCCAAAAGGGAGTAAGAAACCATAATCCTCATATCTTGCTTGTTTTCCTTCTTCATGCCAAATTAATAGAGACATGTTGCCCACATGGATAGATTGCATGGTTGATGCCTGTTGCACAAGAGAGCCCACCATGTACAAAAGATAAACTGCAAACCACATTTTGAAAAATGACTCCATGTTACCACTAGTATGCAAAACCATTCTTCCTTGATTGGTGTGTCCTAGATTGATTCCACTGGTTGTTGATGTCAATCCTTCCACTCTTGTCGCAACCCAACTTAAAGAGCTTCCCAAATTAATGTTACACACAATGTTCACAGTTAGAAAGGAAAACATAAAGTGCCAGTAGACCTCAATTGCATTTCTCTGCATGAGTCTTTCACCAATCTCGTACCATAGGGGTAGTTGAAGTGTCTTCACCACTTTCACATGTGGTTGCAAATTTGAAGGGTCCACCTTGTTGTGGTTGAATGTGAGGCCCATTACCTCAATGGAGCTATCACTTCCTTCACTCCCTGTTGACTCCTCCTCTGAAGTGGTTGAAGAGTCACCACTAGAAAACTCATCCATAGAGGTTTCTAGATCCATGTCGCGTTGTCGACCTTTCTTCATGTCGTAAAGTATTGGCTTCCCTTTGGCATCTCTCATCTGGATTATGCCGGTGTCCCAGTCCTGCTTAGCTCTCATAGCCATAAGCCAAGGCCTCCCTGGAATGATAGGATAGCCCTCCCCTTTGTGTGGCATGACAAAGATGTCCACATCTACCTCGGTGTTGAATGCCTTTATCCTAACTGCATTTATGACACCAACACATTGAACTTTTAAATTATTTGCCATTTTGGCTCGGCATGGTGCCGGCCGACTCACCTCTAAACCCAAACGGTGCATCATTTTTTCACTCATGACGCATATTTGTGCGCCACCATCGATGTAGATATTGGAGATGTGTTGCCCTTATGTAAGCATCCATCACTAGTAATATGTCGTCTAGATTCCTCCCGAAGATAGCCCCAGCTATCTTTGGCTTTGGTCGCCTCGTGTTAACCATCTTTGTCCATTGTCTCCTCACCCTAGGTGCTAGGTGGAGTAACTGGGGCCAGGTGATTTTTGGGCCCTGCACAGAAACATCTTGAACCAAATCATATGGTTTAGAACATTCACCCAAAGAGAAATCTACAATGTCAATTTTACGTCGTGACTTGGACGGCTTTTTGCTAGATTCCCCTTTATTATTCATCTTTTCTTCCTTTTGAGAAGATTCACCATGCCTAGCGCGTTTTACCCCAATGGAATCTACTCCTTTAACCTTGGTCTTATCCTCCTCCACTTTCTCCTTTCCCTTACCTTCAAGACTGATGACGCTTACTGTTTGATTGCCAACTGGTGGTGGGGGTAAGGGTGGAATGAGAGTTTGTGGTGGTGGTGGTGGTGGTTGTGGTTGAATCGGTGGTTGTAAGATTTGCATGGGTGGTGCTTGTCGTGGTGCCCTCGGTGGTGGTGGTCTTGCTCTTGGTGGTGAAACCTGGTTTTGTCTCGCTCCTCTGTTGAAATTATGCCTCCTTGGTTGTGGACAGTAGTACATGCCATGACCATCCTCCCCACAATTGTAGCAGTGGTATTCTTGGTTTTGCCTTCATTGTCCTCTCCCTTGCTCTTGGTTGCGATTGTGTGCATGCCCTTGTTGTATCAAATGGACTGAGAGATTCTCAAGTTGATTGGTGATTCGGTTGAGCAGGTCTTGCTGATCTTCAATTGGTTCTTGTGGTTGAATCCTCTGGGCGACTGTTGTAGGTGGTGCTAGAGGTGGTGGGGTCCTAACGGCTTCCTCTCCATCGATATTCCTGGCTTGTAGGCGCAACTTCTTGTCTTTAAGGCGGGCCACTTCAACTGCTATCTCATACGTAGCAGGAAACCTTCCCTTCACCTTCTCTTTAAGAGTTGGCCATAACCCAGCCACAAATCGATCCTTCTTTAGGAAATCAGGAGGCCCCTCATCCTCTCTTAGCGATGCAATCCATCGCCCCCATAAATCTACAAACTTTGACTCATATGATGCGTATTCCAGCATACTACCCTGCTTCAACTCTGTCAACAATTGCCATAGTTTCTCTGATGTTGTGCCCTCTCCAAAACGCTTGACAAAGGCTGCCCTTAATAAGTCCCACCGTTCCTTGGTTTCTTGTGCCAAGGCATTGTACCATGATCTTGCCTCCACCTTCATTAGAAGTGGGAAGATGTGCAAGCGCGAAGCATCATCATCTCTCGCAGAGATGACACATGCTATTTACAAGTTGTCTAGAAAGTCTGCAGCATCCTCGCCCACCTTACCAGTAAAGGTTGGAAATGCTACACTTGCCATGATTACTGAGAGAGAGCTAGAAAGACACACTTCTTAACTTGCAAAATTTTTCTTCTTTACAAGGAGGCGTGTATACCCTATTATACTAGGACATAGATTAAAACTTCAAACGGTACATTGTCTTGTACCAAAGGTAAAACAAATGGCTGATCTGATGCCAGAACCTCAAAAAACCGCTCCCCACCCGGCATGGTGTCAATGACGTGCTGGTAGTGAATCTTCAAGTCCAATATTACCTTGATTGAGCATACACGTGTTGGTATGTGTGATCTGTCTTGAGGTAGGTTGTCCTGATTCATGTGAAGCTTAGAGGTGCTTAGTCACTGTCCAAGCTTGTAGGAGAGGGTGGTGTTCTTTCTTGAAACAAACTCAGTAGATCCCTAGTTTCTCTAGTGAGAGTGTGAGCCAATGCTTCTGTTATCTGTGCTGCAGCATCAGGTGCGACTTGAAAACTAACTATGATAATTACCTCGGTGACTTGAGTTACCCGATTCTCAAAGTAGAATAGTGTTGATTCTCTATTGTGCAGAGCTCCTTCCATTTTGTTGTTGTTGGTTGGTTGTAGGTTGCGGACATGGTTTCCACCTCCTCCTTCTTCTTCTTGGCACTTGGCCTATGTATATCCACTGGGTTTGGTGCGTTGGTTGACTCTCCCACTTCAAATCGATTACCGTTACGCCTGGCACTCGAGCTTTGATGGAGATGCGAAGTTCGTCTAGTTGTGCTAGAAGCTCTTCTTCTTCTGTCGTCCAGTTAGAAAATCCTTCATACTCATTCATCCATTCACAATAGCTTAGGGTTTTCAGTCTTGTAAATTGAAGGTCTTGAGTTCGATCCTCACTGGGGGCACCAAATGAGAGGCGGAAGTGAAAAAATAGACCCGGTGGCCTCTACACCAAGACTATGCACAATGGCCTCATCATGGGGAATACACAATAGGGGCACCACCTAGCAAGATATGCGGCTAGGACGCATACATATACACAATGAAGCATGCCATGGAAAACAATTTCAAGATCCACGCCCAAATGTGGAATGGGGTGGTCGGAGAATAAGGTGAGAGGAGTGGTGAATGAGTGAGAATGGGCTTGCTACTCGTGCATGTTAGTAAGGAAGATAATGAGGTAGGGGAAGCTTGCGAGTATGCTCACTTATCATACAAGAGGTGGCGAATCCGCACCCCTCAAGATGGAAGTAGCAAGATGATAGGAATATGAGAGGGAGAGAGAGAGAGAGTGTGTGTGTATGGTGGCGAATCCGCACACCTTTACACAAGCAGAAAAAAAGGCAAGGAACAAGCATATACCATACTCACAATGAGATGTATCCAAAGCGACACAAAGTCTGGCACCAAGATGGAGTGTGTTGATTGCTTGCAAAAGATGAATACAATAGGTAGCGTATGGCAGGAAAAGGAAAAGGGGACAAGATCATAGGAGGCATAATGGAGAGATGAGAGTTGATGGAGAGGAATATCAGGAGTGTGTCCACCCTTCTTTTTCTTGAAATTGTTCCTTCAACCCTTAATTACAAGTGGTGTGGAGGTGTGGTGCTCATCTTTTGTGCATGGTGATGGTGATGATGATGGTGTTGTGATTATGTGATTAGGGTTCATGCTACAAGCATGTAGCACAATAGTGTGTATGGATAGGTGTGTGTGTGTGTGTTCTCTCCTCAAGTGAGCTCTCATGGCCTCCTTATATAGGGAAGGAGGAAAGGATTTAGCTATATTTCTATTTGAGGTGAGTGTCCCACTTTGGTGACTAGGAAAATGGGGTGCATGTGACTGTGGCTCCCATCTTGTCTCCTCATTATTTAAAATACCAGAGTCAATAGAGAGAGAAAAAGAGAGAATGTGGGTAGGATGTAGAGGATAGGAAATATTTACAATAGTCTAGCTTTGGATAAACATGATCTTATTAGGGAGAGAAGAGAGAGGTAAGAAAATTATAAGAGAGGTTGTCGAAGGTGGATATTTGTTGATGAGGATGGATCCTCCAAAAATGGTAATAGAATTACTCTAGACTAGCCAAGACCTCATTAAAAGAGCCTTGTCTCTTGTAATCATGCTTGAAGACTTGTAGAACCATAGCCATTCTAGAAGGAAGAAAAGTGGGGATGGCCTGTGTCACCATTTCATGAGAAAACTGGGGTCCACTACAAAAATCATATCTCCGTGTTCATAACTCCAAAAATTCTGAAAAAATTTGAGCTAAAAGTTGAGATCACGAGCTACATCTTTCATGTTGAACGCTCCTTCAGATTCGGGGTTCTTCTTTACTTAAAAAATTCAGCCAAATAATGTATTATTTGTGGTTGCAAAAGTCTTTTGGTGGTCCCCTTTGAGTGGACTTCTCTCTTGCCGTCAAGTGTAAGCTCCTTCATGTGTATGAAAACATGACCTAGAGTGTTGAAAAGATTGGCAATCATCTAGATGGAGGTATTATTGAAATTTGAAAGTGGGGTTGAGGTTTGAAAATGAAAACTAGTGAATAAAATATTTGGTAGAGTGGACTAATATATATACATGAAAAAAATATATTAGAAAATACTAAAATATATATATATTTAATATTTAAGGTCAAAAGAGAGATCAATAAAGAAAGTTTACTTATTATGCTACATCGTGATTGATTAGCATAAGTATTATTTATTTAATAAAAGCTAAAACATTAGTGAAAAAGGGAAGAAAAAATCAAAAGTAACTTATATAATAGGAAATATTTTTGGTAAAAGAGAAAAAAATATGGGGGGGTTCCCATGCATGGAAAAGCATGCCTCAGCGGCAAGGAATCCTCCACGAAGCAAGCGTAGAGCGGTGAGTGACACACCATCGCCTTCTTTGAGCTTACTAGTTTAGGCTTGTTGTGTGCTTGGAGCCATTTGTGGCTCGCACATGGTGTATCGGCAAGTTCCTTGCATTGACACATGCGACATACGCTCACATTTTTGGCGCCGCTGCCAGGGAATGCCATACACGAAGCTCGAGTAGCACTCTGTGCTTCTCCGTGGTGCAATTTCTATTGTAGGAAAGGTAAGGAAGGAGTGTGTGTGTGTGTGTGTTGAGAAGAGGGATTTGGTGTTATACTGTGTGTTTTTTTGTTAATGGAGTTTTCAAAGGTACTGTGTTTATTCTCTGTGTATTAAGGTAGTTAGTTTTCTTTGTTAATGGAGATTTCAAAGGTTCTGTGTTTATTCTCTGTGTATTAAGGTAGTTAGTTTTCTGTGTACAGTATGTAGGAAGTAGATTAGTGAGAGTTAATAGAGTGTGTTAGTGTGTAAGAGTAGGTATATTACTTAGAAGTAGGTAGATAGAGTGTGTGTGTGCTCTCGCGCAGGCCGCGGCGACCTTATCCTTTTTTTATTTAAAAATAAAAAATAAAAAAATTTAAAGGTAGGACCGGGATCGGGAATATCTCCCAGACCCAATCCCAAGCTCACGCTCAGGCTAAGGCCTCAGTCGCCTTTTAAAAAAACAAATTTTAGCTTCACATGTAGCTAAAAATTGATTTTTTGAGGACCAACCGAACGTCAGATGCCCGAAAATTGTGTTGTAAAGCACACAATGACCCTCTAAGTGATACGCTCGTTTCGAGCTATCACACACTTTAATCAAACAAATCAAACATTAAAAACATTAAAAACGTAAAAAACACGAGTGAAAACGGACGCTTAAAAAAGGTAAGTGATTAACCTTCGAGGTTATTCGCCGACATTTGTAGGGTGCCAAAGGCACATGAATCTACGCTCTGGTCATGTGCTAGAGATGGAGCAACTAAAGAGAATTTCGACTTACGTGAGTTCTCAATATCCACCTACTTTAGGTTCTGGACCCTCGGCGGGAACCCAAGGTAGTACAAACCAAGACCCGAACATAGCAGCTAGTGACTCTTCCTCTGACTACGACGTCATGGAGGGTTTCCCAATGCATAATCCCGATAGCTCGAGCCAAGACATGCATGCCATGGATCCTCGGTCCGGGCTAAGCGTGCTTAGCCACCTGAAGGAAACCTTTAGTAGAGCCACTCGCTCCGAACATGGAGCTAATGATGTAAATGAGGGGGGTGGGGAAGTAAATTCTCCATTCGTGACAAATGTAGACCCTATACCTTTAGAGAATGTGCACGTGAATACTTCATTCACTGCACCTCCTGAATCTTCAGAGTTATTTTCCTCCGAGGTCATATTACCCGATGGTAGAAGCCTTGCCGAAGTGCAAGAGGTTGAGCGATATATCCTTGCAGCGAGGGAAAAGGAAGTCGAGAGCTTATGCAAGGCGGAGCAACAAAGAGAGTTAAAATCGAAAGCTCCTATGTCAATATCCTTGTTAAGAGAGCAATCAAGTGCTCCTGGTTTAGCAACTGCTAAGGGCCAACCCCTAGAAAGCAACATTGCATCTAGCTCAAAGGACACCCCTAGCACCTCAATCCTAGAAGGAGTGTTCTTAAATGAGAACTGGGAGTACGAATTACAAACAGAGACTCTGACCGACCTATACACAGGTCACACCTATCATGTGGGTTGGTTAGATGTCCTACAATCCACAATGGGTGCTACTAGTGTGGCGGATCAACAACAAAGAGTTTGTGAGGTCATCCATAGGGTCATTGAGTTAGAGAGACAGAACAAGGGGATCAACATGCCTTCAACCGGTCTCATGAGATTCTTGGATACAGGGAAGGCTAAACAACCGACCTTATCGCAAATGGAGACTCCCTCGGTAAGTCCGATGGATCCCCCATATGTTGTTTCTCCAGGGTTCTCATTGCAATCTAAGCCCACAAGTGATAGCTTCACCTTTCCAAGTCTAGCTCATCTTTCCCTTGATGACACCACGGCTACCATGCCTACCTCAATGATGGGCATGCCAAGAAACACGCCATGGACCTCATTTGTTAGTAAAGCACCGCTACATGGTAGCTCAATGCCTGCAATAGTACCTACAAGTGTGTACCAATCGTATGCACCTATGGGTCATCACACTCATGTAGTCCCTACCCCTCCCATTGTTTCAACTACCTATGCTCCACAACCACAATACACAAGTTCTTATTTCCATGGGACTATACCGGCTAGCATTAGCATGTCACATCCGACGTCTGCTATGCCTAGGGCCACCCATATGAACTATGGACCACCACATGGCACAACATCGTACCCAACGTGGAACCCAAGGGCTTCCTATGCGCCAAGCCCAATGCCAATACCTACTCCACATGTAGTCTCTAGAGCGCCTTCACCCACGGTGCCTGCTCACTTAGGTGACTTGGCAACATTTGCTCAAGCTATTGGTCGATCTATTGTTGAGAATATGCGTAACACGCCTGATAGAGAGCCTAGAAGTAAGGCAATACAAATAGCCAAGCTCACATAAAAATTTAGTGGAGACGGGGATGTGAGAAAGCATATCGAAGTGTTTGAACAAATATGCGATTCTCTAGGAGAACACAATGACCTACATAAGAGCAATGCTTTAAGCCTAACCTTAAGTAGAAAGGTTGGGGATTGGTATAGAACCCTAAGGGTGGAAGAAAAAACGATTTATCCTACTCTTAGGAGACTGTTTTTAAAAGAATACATACGAGAGGGAATACTTTGGGGTGTAGCCTCTCAGCTCCCGAAAGCCCAACGAGAGGAAGGAGAGTCGGTGAGAGACTTTATAAGTCGCTTGAAGCATTTGAATTCTTGTTGTAATCCAAATGAGCACTTCAACAATAACCAATTGCTTGATAGATTCATTAGGGGATTACGACATGAGGATATCTACAATGGCCTATTCATTAGAGGTATCACCACTTGGGAAGCAGTCACCACCAATGCGATCCAATTGGAGGATAATTTAATGATTCAAGGAGAAAGAGTGTCTGTTGAGTCTAAATGTATTAGCTCGCAAGCATCAGGGCATCAGCCAATGACCCTAAAGCCTATTGCTAAGGAGCCAAAGATATCTGAGATGACTTTAGCAGATCTCACCAAGGCTATTCAAGAGAGTCTTAGAGACAATTGTGCTCCGCAAAACAATCATATGTATCAAGAAGGGAGCAACAATGGTGCTCAGTATGCTATGGACCGCAGAGTACCAGTGAATGCCCTACTTTTAGAGTAAAATTCAATGGGAACTGCAATGCATGTGGGAGGTATGGTCATCAAGCTAAGGATTGCATATTATTTAAGCGTGCGATGGCCAATAGACCAACCTTAGCATGGACAGACACACCTCGAGTGCCTACATTGATGCCGTCCCCACCTCTTGAACAAACATCACAACATATGGTCCCTAGGGCCCAAAATGTTGTTCAAACAACACCTTTACCACCTCTAGTGCTAGGACTGCAGCCACCACATCCGAGCATCACTTCTGTGAATCAAGTGGGTTGTGAGTCATCTATTGCTTGTTGGGAAGGTAGTGAGGAAGATATAGATCCTAATATTGCCTATGGGATGGATGTACTTGAAGAAAGTCCACAATACTACATGGAGGACTATTGGGGCCAAGTCAAACCTGTATATCAAGTAGCTGCTCTTGCGGCAAGAGGCCAAAATATCAACTACACTGCTAAGAGACCACCTCTTCAATGCTATGAGTGTGGAGGTCCACATCGTGTAGCCTAGTGTCCTATTAGGCTACAAAAGAATGACACACTAATGCACACCAATCAAGCGAGCACGTCTACAATGCCGATACTCGTGTGTAATCGATGTGGCATAGATCATTTGATTGCCCAATGTCCAAATAATCCAAATGCATTGAAGATCACGCCATTAAACTTGATTGAATTTACCGAGGAGCCATCACCAAGTACACCCGTGGTACCAGTAAACGTACTCACACAATCGATGCTCCAAAAACAAAATTATATTCTTGAGGAAAGAGAAACAGCATCAATTGCCCAATCTCAGAAAAAGAAGAAAACACGAAGAAAGAGATCGCAAAAAGTAGCAGACCCCAGTTCAAAGACCAACATAGGGACTGGTGACGACCCCGTATATATGAACGACGCTGAAGAAGATTTTGATTCAGGTGAAACCATGGAGACCAAAACGACCGCTACAACAAGGAAGATCTTCATGAGCCACAATGGCTAGGATCCAAAAAGAAGATAGGAACTTACCCAAACCCTACAAAGGAGATTGAGCGAGTCAAGCAATTAAGGAGTTTGGTAGAATATACCCAAAGGGATCTAGAACCAGCACCTAGGAAGATCAAGATTACAGACACCGTGTTCCCTACGCAACAACAACATCACCAAGTCCATAGACCCTTGGACATACCTAGTGTTATCCAAGAAGAAAGTGACTTAAAGTCATGGGAAAGTGGACGTACTCACTTCTGGATGGAAAGAATGTTTACAGAGGGACTACGTGATCCCATCGAAGAAATGGAGTTCCCATCTTCCCCACGAACCATCATCATGTCCAAACTATATAAAGACCCTGAGCTAGTCTCAGCTCTTCGAGCCTTCCTCAATGGAGAACTGAAGTTTGGGCTACCACAATTTGCACAGATGGATGGAGCTGGGGAGATGCCAATAGAGGAGGAATACATAGATCCACAACCCAACCTAGATGAGAACCTTGTTATAGAAATACATGTTAACAAGTTGGGACAATACTTTGAGGGTGATGAATCCAATGCGACTATACCAATCACTACTAAGGGATTAACTATGAAGGGAATCCTTGATGGTGGCACTGGGGTTAGCATTGTAACTAAAAATTGCTGGAAAACTATGGGAAGACCTCACCTTGCAACCACAACCATAGTAGTGAAGATGGCCAATGGGTCTATTGTTAAACCTATTGGAATGTTAGAAGATCTCAAGATCAAGGTCTTTGGACATAAAATAAGGATTACCTTTATTGTTATGGATTTCTCCAAACATATTATGGCATCGGAGATGATCTTAGGACGTCCTTTCATGAGGGAAGCAAAAATGGCGCATGACTGGTCTAAAAACCATGTCTACTTGCAGTTCCAAGATTCTGTCATTCAAGTGGATCTTGTTACTGTTCAAGCACATCCTCTAGGAAACAGGTTTATAATTGATCATAGATCTGACACCACAGTTCACTCGGCCCCATTGCAGTATTGTTACACGTGTAAAGCGGGCAGTGATGTTGGGGAAGATTCTCCTTATATGGATGTACTACCTGGGATGACTGAGTCGGACAATGTGGATTGGGTCCACCTAGCAGCAACCATAGAGACTTGGGGAAATAGGGGGACGACATGGGTAACACCTCAGGGGGATGAAATTCCCGTACCCTTAAATATGCTACAGCAATGTATATAGCTTTTGGAAAGACTCATCCTCATATAACAAAGAAAACATACAAGTGGGTCCCTAAAGCTTCTTTAGTGACCATAGTTAGTGCTAAAAAACAGAGGCTTTGCAAGAAACATCCCACCCACTCGAAGAAAAGTAAGAAAATGTGGCGGTGGATTCCTAAACGACTATTGGAAGCCCAAGGCTACTATCAAGGAAATGATCAAATCTGGGTGCCAAAATGTAGATTCTGTTCTTACGTGTCACCTGACCCATGTGAGCCCAATCCCGTAGCTCCAAAACAAATCAACAATCACGGAAAGAAAAAATTCACAGAATGGTACACACCCGCTCCAGAGCTAGTTTGGGTACCAAAGAAAGAACGATGTGTTCCACCTAGCTCAAGAACAGGGGAGTCCCATGAAGCTTCTAGCTCCTCATGTAATGCATCCATAGAGGTAAAATCTTCTCCACAACCTCCACCTACAATAGTGGACCTCCATGAAGCTACAAAGGAATCCACACCTCCCAGTGTTCAAGAATCACCTGATGAACCACTTCGAGTTCGATCCTAGGAGAGTACCTTACCACCCTTACAACTCGATGAGGCACCTAAGGTAATAGAAAACTACTGGCAAAAATCCTCACATATTAACAACTGGAACGATTGGTTTCAAAGGGTGACAAGTTCATTTCAAACGGTATGATCTACCCAAGGAAGGGGGGAGTGTTTGCTGACATACATCATTCACTTGCTTCCCTCTCAACCTTTCTCCCTGACCTCTTAATCTCCAATCTTAGGGAATGTATATATAAAGACCTATACTCACAAAAAAAAAACAATAAAGAGCAAGAGCAATTAGCAAACGAGTATGCACAACAAAAGTCAAAACATTGACCAAACCTACACATTCGCATCTGGTACACTGGAACAGAAACCTATGCCATAAAACACCTTTGATCCTCATCACTTGAGTGATGGAGGGTAGGTAAGATTAGTACGATAGGAGTGTTTCTGTTTTAGAGTTGAGTGATTAGCAAAGTTCTCTTTTCCCACTGATGTGCCTCCTAGAGGTATTATTTGTGTTTCCTAGTGTGTACAGGAACATGTTGTTGTTGTTAGGATTTGGAGCTTCATGGAATCTTTATCTTGACTCACTCTTCAAATCAAGCGCGACCATCAACACAAACAGGTGTTTCTTGTCCATTAGCATTGCCCCTTATCTTTTTTGCATCTATGATTGTCTACTTTGATTAAGATTGGTAGCATAATATCCAGCACATTTGCTTAGTATCAAACATTAAATTCAATGTAATTTTTTGTCATAATCACTTGTCTAGGTTTAAAAATCAAGCAGTCCAACTAAGCTAGTTTGACCAAGTTAGGTGTTAGAGATCTACTATGAATACCATGGGGAATGCCTTCCTAATAATTAATGGTTACTTAGGTTCTTAATCCAATTTAGGTAGCATTGTGTGAAATGTACTAGGGCTTTCTAGTGGGCTTGACCCTATTGACCTTTAGCTTAAGTATTATAAAGGGATTTTACTAGTGTGATGAGCCTGGGGAGGTGTATCAGTGTTATATGACCCCCCAAAGTTACAAAATTAAAATTCTGAAAATGAACAAACAAAAAATCAAAGTGCCACATTGTAAAATCTTAAGCTGGAAGAGAAATCTTAGCTTGATTGGGTACTTCACTCACATGTATCGCCTATGGTACTAGAGCCCTAGAGGTTCCCAGTGTGGGTGCTTTTCCTTGAAAAGCAAAAAACCCAAGGCATACAAAATAAGCACACACATCATTCACTGTGAAAAGACTTTGGGGGGTCAAAGAAAAGGTAATCAGTCAGGCAATGATTTCATGAGAAATTCCTTTTATCGTAGCTTAACTACAAGGTCTTCTAGGTATAGCCTCTAGTCAGCCCTCGAACATGAAATACTTGGCTCTCGCGATTAAACAGCTTAATTGACCAGAGAAAATTAAGAAGATTACCCATGGTATTAATAGTCGATCTCTAGTTCCTTTCGACCGTTAAATTAGCGACCCCAAACTTGTTTAATTTTTTACCTTTACATTTGTTTATGCATTTGATTATATTGCAATTTAATGTTTATTGCTGACAAATTGTTTAAAATTCTGTTACCAATCAATTTGTCTGCCTGAAACTGCATATGCTTTTTAAACCGCTTATGAGAATGCAATTACTGTGCCAATGTTGTTTGATTTTGCAGTGACTAAAGAAGGCTAAGGACATTCATCTCAAATGCTCTTCCACCTCAACGAACCAGCTTCAACTCAATAGCTTCCGAGGACGGAATCTACATCAGGAAGGGGGGCATGTTAACCCTCATGGCTCACGGACACCCTATCACCTACGACGAACGTTCTAACCTACAGTGGACATTGTATTATTTATTTGGTAGAGTGAAGTACCGAGCTTGTCGGTCCAATAGGAAAAGGTTAAGAGTGATCGCCGATGAGAGGCGCACTCTAACTAAAACATTCAAGGGATTAGTTGGCTAAGCATGGGCGCCCAAGTGTGAATGGGGCGAGCTCATATAGAAGTCAACTAAACCTAAAATTCACTCATTCTCTCATTTGTGCAATAGAAGAGTGCTCTTACTCCATCTCCATCTTCTTCTTCTTCATCTCCTTGTGTGTGTGTGTGTGTGTGTGTGTGTGTGTGTGTGTGTGTGTGTGTGTGTGCGCGTGAGAGAGAGAGAGAGTGTGTGCGATCGAGCATTGCGACGACGGCACGGCGGCGGCAAAGCAGTTGAGCGCAGCGAAGCGGCGGCTCCTTCTTCTTCGTGACAAGGAATCCTCCACGAAGCAAGCGTAGAGCGGTGAGTGACACACCATCGCCTTCTTTGAGCTTACTAGTTTAGGCTTGTTGTATGCTTGGAGCCATTTGTGGCTCGCACACGGTGTATCGGCAAGTTCCTTGCATTGACACGTGCGACATACGGATTGTTCAACTTGAATGAAACAATACATTGCCAGATGCCCAGAGCTAGAGATACCTGCAGAAGAACGACTAGTATCATTGTTTCTAGAGAGACTGCTAAACAAAGAACACCATGCTATATTGTATAGCAAGAAGCATACAACCCTAGAAGAGTGTGTGTCAGATGCGATTGACTTAGGAGACAATTGTGATATTTTCAACAAAGAAGATGTCCCTAAGGATAACCAAAGTGAGAAAACAGCTTCAACTAAACTAGCACAAGTGGGAACGGCTGCTGTAGCACCACTTTTAGCCACAAAAGACATGCTCAAAAGGATGAATGCCATGATGAATAATATGCAAAAAGCACCTATGAGGGGACCAGGGCAAGGAATACCTCAACAGGGCCAACCAATTAGACCACAAAAATGGTGTGAAATCGAGGAAAAATGGACCAACCATGAGACCAATGAGTGCTACTACCGACCAAAGTATGATGGGAATGTTCAGTACGTGCCTATGAGACCACAAGGACAAACCATGTACAGATACCAACCTAACATGGTACGAGCTCAAAGACCACCAATGGGTATGGAAAGACCTCAATTCATGTTGGGTCAACAACCTCCATATCCATGACATAATATAGTGCCTGTAAAGTACATGCCTTCAAAAGGACTCATAGACGAACAAGCACTAGTGCATGTTACACCCTATGCTGAGCCTAGTCCATCTACAATAATGGTAGAAGAAGATTTTTATAATTCACATCCACCACCAATGGAAGAACCTATGACTTATGCTCCACCATAGCTCACACCAATGTATTATATAGCTAATCAAGGTGTAAGACCTCCTATGGTAAGACCCATGATTAAGCCAAGAACAGGAAACTGCCACAACTGTGGTGCAGATGATCATTGGAAAAATGAATGCCCAGAGCTTGACAAAAACCTCAAGCCGGTTGAAGCTTATTACATACAATGTTGCAAAAAGGGAGGATACTTCCCAAAAAAAATTCCTACAAATCCTTTAAACAAGGGGAAAATAGTAGTAAATGTAGTCCAAGTGATACCTAGTAGCTCATCTGAGAGTGAACCGATTGTTCCAATCAAGGTAATCACTACAGCTCAGGCTAAGAAAAAGAAACATAACTCCTCTGATGATTCAGAGAACACAAAAGCTGCCTCTCAAAAGACCAAAAGAAGCAGAAGCAAAAGATATGAATTGAGAAAACAAAAACAACGAGGTGAAATCGAGGAGAAAGCAAAAAAGCTATTGAAAGAAAAGGTGAAAGAACCTCAAAGTGAAATCAAAGAAACAATTGTGAAGTCTGGAGGATCAATTTTGGTTGATAAAATTTTCAAGCCTATTAATGCAACCTTGGACGCCTACCAAGCAGGACTTAAAGCAGGCCAAAACATGGAAAACAAATGGAAAAACTATCCTTCTCTAGACATGAAAGCAGTTAAGCTTGAAGCTTATCAAAATTTGGTAAGAATCACGCAAGAGATGCTGGAAAAACAAAAACCCAAGTTTAAAAGTATGGCAAAACCTTGAGGAGCTTGTGGAGAGAGATAAGCAAGAACCCCACTTTGAACCAAAAGAGCCAGAACTTATAGTGTCGGATAGCAAAGATGCCTTAGACGGAATTCCATTCGTAGAGAAGACTAGCCAGGAAACTTATGGGAAAAAGGAGATCAATGATGGGAGCCTAACTCTAAAATCAGCTCTTATAGAGGAAGTTTGGTTAGACAACCTACCTCTTGATATGGACATGGATGTATAATCCTTGCATGGGAATTGCGGATCAGAGACTTTAGGATTGTCTAAACCATTGATCTTGAAAACATTACCCTCTTGCTTGGGAGATAATGAAGATAAATCCATAGTATGTAAGACCACTCAAGTAAAAAGAGTGGAACAGACCCTGGAAGTAGACAATACTTCAAGTTCAATCATGTCTACACCCATCCAAGGCACTCTTACTTTGGGAGAATTGTTAAAAATCAGACCATATTTATGGAATGATCTACATAAAACCCTAGAGAAGGTGGGGATAATGGGACTCATCGCAAAAACTGTGAAAAGATTGAAACACAAAATGGATAACAAGAAGATTCGATATGTTCCAATGAATAAAGTTGGAGAATATTACGAAGGGGAAGAAGGAAACACCACCCTTCCAGTGAAATATAATGACATTGAAACCATGGAAATACTGGATAGCGGGGCAGGCATAGCCATAGCCACAAAAGCAGTATGAGAATCCTGGGGACAACCATCCATTAGACAAACTCAAATGAAATTGCAATTGGCTGATGGACATATTGAAAGACCATCAGGACTGCTAGAAAAAGTGATAGTTAATTCCTGTGGGATTGAATATCAACACACTTTTGCCATAGTAGACTTTGGAAAGAAACTCAATTACAAAATCCTATTGGGAAGACCTTTCATGCAACAGGTTCAGCTTATCCAAGATTGGGAAACAACTATCTGTACTTGAAGCAAGTGGGATCTATAACAAGGGTTAATCTAAAAGATCACACTATAGAGATGTCATGAAAACGCCCATACAAGAGTTCGATTCAGTTTCTTCGACTGAAACTAAGCTTCCCTCTCGGTTAAACAAAGACACTCCTATTTGGATATATGGAGCTTCAAAAAACGGGAGCTTAAAAAGAGAAGAATGTACCTTAGAAAGGGATTGTACAGAAGAAGCCTATGTACCTGAACCCTTTCCATAACATTTGTTTGATCCATTTGAGTGGACTCAAAATTTAGCAACAATTGATATATGTGTGAATATGTCTATGCCTACTCATTCCCATCCAAATGATTTCAACCCTCCACATTGAAGATAAAATTGAGGAACCCAAGAACTTGATGAAAGCTCAACAAGTATTTTCAGACCTCTACTATGATGCAACAGATGAGTTAGAAGAACACTCAGCTACCTCAGAAGATTCGGGGTCAGAAAAAGAACATGTGAGAGCTAAGCTACTCTTGAAAGGAGGGGAGGAAAAGTTTTTTGACTTTCCTAACAAGAAATCGAGAGTAGAGAGAGATACGATGCAAAGTAGATTAGTGGAAAATCAAAAACTTTAGATTAGCACACTATTACAAAGTAATGGCTTCATCCACCCATACATTCTCAAGGTAGAGCTTAGATGGTGATTTAGATAACTAAAGCAAGTAGGAATACAAGGGACTAACAATCCTTACACAAGGATGTGTTGTGTGCGTCAAGTGTGCACACCATTCTACCAAATTACTCATGAGAAGGCCTCCTTATATAGATGTAAGGGAGCCTCTAAACGCCCATGTGCAGCCGCCCTTAGATAGCCAAGTCCAAGTAGGACTCTCCCATGCGCCCATGTGTAGCCGCTTTTGGGTAGACAAGTCCTCATAGAAATCAGCCACCGGCCAAAGACCACGGATCACCGGCCACCGGACGGCCATTTTTCGATTGTCTTCCTGCCGTCGGCCTAGATATTTCAACAAAAAGGAATATTCTGATGAAAGGCCCAAAAAATTGCCCATGAATTTGCTCCGTAACATCCACGATCACAAATAGAGATCTCATCAGCATGCAAAGCTAGAATCCACCAAATATATGTGCAACCATTGGCTTCTCCTCATACGGGGGCCTTACAAACTGTGTAGCATATATTGTGGTGGAAAAACTGAGAGAGGTGGGCATTGCAAGTATACCAAGACCCCCCCTCAATGAACACCCGAAGATGCTCTATGTTGGCCGTGTGCCAACTCCAAGATGTTGAAGTAGCTAGTCTTTCCCTAGAGCTTTGGTGAAGATATCTGCACAATTATCTTCAGTAGGACAATACTCTAGCTCCACCATTTCATCCTCAATTAGCTCTCGAACATAATGATATTGAACCTCAATATGCTTTGTGCGTGCATGGAAGACGGGGTTCGTGGCAATCGCCATGCAACTCTGGTTGTCGCATTGAAGTGTTGTTGCTGAATGAAGAGAAATGCCTAAGTCCGTGAGGACTCGCCTTAGCCAAACTGCTTCACAAGCTGAAAAACAAGCAGCTTTATACTCTGCTTCCTTTGAAGAAAGAGCGACGGTTGGCTGCTTCTTGCTGATCCAAGAAAACACTCCGGAACCAAGTGAGAAACAAAATCCAGAAACCGACTTTCTAGAGTCACAATCTCCTACCCAATTAGAGTCACAATACCCACTAAGAGTATTTGTGCCAATGCCATAGGCAATTCCATGGCCCAAAGTACCTTTGATGTACTTAATAACTTGCATACCTGCCTTCCAGTGAGATTCTCTTGGTTGGTTGGAAAACCTGCTTAAAACACCTACTGCAAAAAAGTATCCGGCTTAGTGTTGCACAAGAAAATTAAGCTTCCCACAAGTTTCCTGTACTTTTTAATGTCGACTAAGGGAGAAGAATCTTCCATGGAGAGTTTTGTATTTACCTCCATTGGAGTGCTCACAGATTTGCATTCCATCATGCCAAAAATTGCCCCTGAATTTGCTCCGTACCATCCACGATCACAAATAGAGATATCATCAGCGTGTAAAGCTGGAATCCACCAAATATATGTGCACCATTGGCTTCTCCTCATATGGGGTCCTTACAAACTGTGCATCATATATTGTGGTGGAAAAACTGAGAGAGGTGGGCATTGCAAGTATACCAACAAAAACAAGACTTATGCCATCAATCTCCAGTAGAACATAGTTCCTGATACAGATAGATGCACATGATTGTGTCAAGGGCAAAATCACTGGCAGATATCCTTCAAATGAAAATCCAAAAATGTCAAAAACATTGATAAAAACAAGGAAGGATATTTAAGCAAAGCCAAACAAACAGGACAAGGAGCTAACCATGACAACCATTGAGCGAAAAAAGAAATATCAAGAGTTGAAAAAAGCTCTAAAGGAGATATATACAACCAAAATGGAAACCAAGAAGAGGATGGTAAACATGTAATGAGTGTTCCATGCCATTATAAAAAATATATTCTCCAAGACCAAAAAATTATAGTAGAACAACCTGTTAGAGACCTACGAAAACAAGGCGAGTCCTACGAAGGGCCTGAAAACGCAAAAAAGATAGATTTGGCTGAACCAAGAAAAGAGCATAAGCCTGCCTACATTGCAAATGACCTAACAGAAGAAGAAGAAGAGCTTTTACTAAGCTTACTAAAATAATACAGAGATATCTTCGCTTGGTCTTACAAGAATCTCAAGGGTGTTGATCCAGAAATCTATCAACATACCATACCCATGAGAGATGATGTAAACCAAGTAGACAAAGGCCATACATATACAATGAAACATTTTTCAGAAAGATCAAAGAAAATATTAAGAAACTAAAGGAAGCCGAATTCATTTATGAAATTGAACACATAGATTGGGTGTTTCCAATTGTGGTAGTACCCAAGAAGAATGGAAAATTACGAGTGTGTGTCAACCTCAAGAAAGTGAATGCAACTACCAATAGAGACAACTTTCCTCTATCACTGAGCATGTATTAGAACGAGTTGCAAGAAAAGAAGCTTACAGGTTCTTAGATGGGTTTTTGAGATACAATCAACTTTTGGTTGACCCAAAAGATCAGCATAAAACTTCTTTTGCAACAGAATGAGGTATTTTTGCCTATTGCATTATGCCCTTTGGGTTAACTAATGCTCCTGCCACATTTCAAAGATTGATGAGTCATGCTTTTAAGGAATATCTAAGGAAATTCTTGGAAGTATATATGGATGATCTATGCATACATTCATCAATCCGGGTTGATCATTTTGAACACCTCAAGAAGGTATTCGAAAAATCTAAACTTTATAGGATTTGCTTAAATCCTGAAAAGTGCACATTCATGGGTAGAGAAGGAAAAATTCTTGGACATATAGTGTCTAAAAATGGCATAGCTACTGATATGGATAAAATTCATGTATTGTTGATTTGCCTATACCAACAACAGTCAAGGGGGTTCAAGCCTTCATTAGACATTGTGGATATTACAGACGGTTCATTTATATGTACGCTATAATTGTAAAACCCATTTATAGCTTGATTACACACTTTTAATGGACTGATGAGTGTGAAGAATCCTTCATGAAGCTTAAGCAAGATCTCACCTTAGCTCCAATATTGAAAGCACTAGATTGGAATAAGATATTCCACATGCATGTAGATGCTTCCAATTTTGCCATAGGGTGTATACTAGCTCAACCAGGAGACGAAAAAATTGATTTTCCTATTTCTTATGCTAGCCAACATTTGAACATGGCAGAAAAGAATTATACCACCACTGAAAGGGAAGAATTAGGAATGATATATGCCATAAAAAAGTATAGACGTTACCTATTAGCAAACAAAATTGTGTTCTTTGTGGACCACCAAGCCTTATTGTACTTGGTCAACAAGACATGCAGCACGGGAAGAATAGTGAGATGGTTTATCATTCTTCCAGAATTTGATTTCACTGTAGTTGTAAAAAAGGGTACTACTCATCAAAGAGCTGCTCATCTATTTAGGATTTCTCTAAGACAACCTCCTAAAGAAGTAGACAAGGATCTACCACATGCATATCTGTTCTGTGTGGAAATGATACCTCAATGGTCGGAAAATATGGTATCATTGATGATCATAGCTCAAGTGGATTTGTAAATACCACTTCCTATTATAATCGGATTAATTGAGCAATCGGCTATGTATCAATTACTAGCTGGTAGGCTATACAAAAGAAACTGAGATGGAGTATTGCTCTTATGCATTAATCCCGAAGATAAAAACCAATATCTAAGTCAAGGACATATTACATAGTGGGACTTCACTTTGTGAAAGACCAAACTATGCAAAGGATCTTGAGACTTGGGGTATTTTGGTCAACTATGAGGAGTGATGTTCACTCTTTTGTAAAGGATTGTCCTCAATGTCAAAAAAAAACACCCATACCTCATGTAACATTGTTTCAAATGTCACATGTTCCTAAATGGAGTAACTATCTAGTTACTTACTTATCGAGCCGAACATTTCCTGAGGATATGAGTATACGCCATCAAAGAGCAATTGAAACTGAAGCAAGAGACTATGCTTATTGAAAAGCAATTGTATCAAAGAGGTAAGGATCAGCATTTGTGTCTTTTTGCAAATGAAGACGAATATATTCTGATTATAGAACAAGCACATGCTGGATTAGTTGGAGGTCACTTTTCTAGTGAGACCACCGCAAGAGCAATTTTGATGGCAGGCATATGGTGACCAACACTTTTTGCAGATGCCAAAGAATATGTTCAAAGATGTGATGCTTGTCAAAGAGCAAAAATGCCAACACGAGTAGATAGCATGTCTTTAAGACCAATGATGGGAGCTAGAGCTTTTGTAAAATGGGGTATAGAATTTTTTGGGCCAATACAGCCACCTGCTTATAGAGCCCAAGCTAAATACATTATTGTAGCTACAGACTATTTGACTAAGTGGGCCGAGGCTAAAGCAACCCAAAATAATGATGCCAGGATCACTGCCGCATTCTTATATGAGTATGTGTTCACAAGATATGGACTGCCAATAGAAACTATCAGTGGTAGGGGAACTCATTTCCTCAATGAGGTACTCGAGTACATGCTTAATGAATTTATGATCATCCATAACAAATCAGCTCCCTATCACCCACAAGCAAACAAAAAAGTTGAGCATATGAATAAGATTTTTAGCTTGGTATTGACTAAAGTGGTTAGTTTAGGAAGGATAGACTAGGAAATGAATCTCCATGCTGCTCTATGAGCTTATTGAGTTTCATTCAAATCAGCTTTAAATGCTACACCCTTTAACCTTGTTTATGGTCCCGATGCCATATTGCCAATAGAATTTCTATTGCCAACACTAAGGGTAGCAAAGAATCTTTACACGACTAGACATGAATTTTCAGAAAGACTTGAAGATTTAGAGAAGCTAGATGAGCAAAGGCTAACTGTTGTAGCTCACATCTATGCACAAAAGCAAAAACATAACAATTTTTTGATTCTTATCTAATTACAAAAATCTTCAAGAAAGGGGACTTAGTTTTAGTCCATTCCCTTAAGCAACACATTCCCAAGTTTAAGAAAAAGGGAAACGGACCGTTTATCATTGAAGATGTATCTCCAAGTGGAGCAGTTAAGTTATCCACCCTAGATGGTGAACCAATGGCTAATTGGATTAGTGGATGCCGTTTAAAGAAGTACAATTTTCCACTAACCAATGAATTGCTAGAAAGAATGCATGCAACCAAACAAAGGAGGATAAAATGATAGCATGTTATTGATGAAGCCCAAGAAGAAGCTCGGCTTCGGGTGCTTAAAAGGAAATCTTCTCTCAAGAATCAACAAATACTTATTTCCATCAACACATTGGAAATAGATGACCGACAATGGGAATTCCAGAAAGATGCAGTGTCAACAGATGAAGAATGGTTAGATGGAATGGACCTTCGCATCAAAGTATAGCTCAACAATCATAGCACAAATGCTTTGATTGATACAGGAGCTAGAGTAAATGCTATCAGTTATTCCACGTACAAGAAATCAACAACTCAGTCATTGACAGCAGGAATAGTGACTATCAAAGGATGCAACAAGAACCTAACACCAACATTGGGAGTAGTCAACTTGAACGTGATAGTACATGGATGTTCATATCCTCATCAGTTTTTATGCTTACCAGATGAACACATGAGTGATTCCTTGGATGCGGATATACAAAGCAGTACCAGATTGGGATACAAATCAGCTCAAGCTATCACCTAAAGGTGGGCAACTCATTGTTTCAAACTGCACCAAGCAAGGAGGAATGGAAAGGCAATCTTCGGCAAAGCAAACCACGAAGTAATCAATCTTCTCCATCCTCTTGACAAGCAAATGCTACAAGTAGCATGTAAAGAGTCAAGCAAATTTGGGTACAGAATGCATAGCTTAAGGACAAACCAATTCAAATCTGGGTGCCCAAAACATCATTGACAAAACCAAAGAAGATTCCACGATTCAATACATAGAAACGCAGAACCTAACACGAAATGGGTTTGGAAGAAAAAGAAGCACTTATCTTCTCTGTAAACTGCAACAACAATCAAGCAATGGAGAGTTAGGCCTCAAGAACCTCAACCACACTATTCTGACCAAGACAAACCAAGATATCAATGGAGAGAAAAAGCTCAACAATAGTCATTATTGGTACCAAAAGCTCAAAAAATCAGCGTGCTAAAGAATCCTGATGGTACAATCAAGCAAAGAGCACACAAGCTACAAGATTTTCTCTTTGGAAGACAGCAACAGTAGGCCTCGACATCAGAAACCCTTGAGTTAATCACTCAAGACCCACCTCTTGGTGCAGCATAATGGTTTGAACTGCATTGATCTTCAAAGCATGGTAGAGCCATCCATGGATATGCATAGACATGATTTTTCAACCCATGCACACAGTTGTCCCGGAGTACGCCATCTAGGAGGGGTGGAAGAGTACTAAGTAATTAAGGGCAATGTTTGAAGAGGGAGGAAAAAATTTTGATGTTAACGTGTGATTTTTTGCAAAATCACCTAATAATTCCCTTATAAATCATGAACATGGGAAATTTAACTGATAATATCTCCCCGGTGAGTGTAAATAGTGTATATACTATCAAAAAATCATCAAAAAATAGTCTTTTTTGGTTATTTTTCATCATTTTTCTTTGATATTGAGACTTAAAATGGAGAAATCCAACAAATAATAATAAAACTGTTCTTTTAATTGATTTTCTTAATTCTTGTATTTTCACGTTGCTTTTTTAGCGTATTTTGTTATTTTCTTTGATTTTTCCAACAAATAGGTCAAAAATTCATAATAAATAGCAAAGGAGCTCAGATGGAAAAACTGAAGACACGGTGGTGATCAAAAGATAAGGCGGACAAGCACAATAGATTTCAATCAAATCGGAAGATGGAAGCAAGAAGCCTATATTAGGCGGCCAGGCCTACTTTTGCAGAATTCTTGCAGAATGAGCTACAAGAATCTGATTGGGAAAATTTTTGAGTCTAGCATAGATTTCACGGCCTAGTAGGACTAGCAGGGAAATCTGAGAAAATTTGGTTTGGGAAGTCCGAGTATAGATAACCGAGGTAGGATAAAATCACCTCATTTCCACTTGTTGCCTTTGGAGAGAGAGCTTTTCGACTTCTTCGCGCGTACTTTTCGGAGTCTACAAATGTCCGTTCTCAGTGCCGTCTCTCACAAGACATGAGGGGTAAGTTCTTTACTCATCAATGATCCATTTTGTACGGCCGGTAGCTCATCTATACCCTTAGAAAAAACCCTAGAATCCGAGCAGTGCACGAAGACCTACGATAAAAAATCGACCATGGCGGCCTGTCAGCTCAACCAAATTAGATGAGATTTGAACTGTAGCATGCTCGAACATATTAGAACACTTCTATAGCAACAGTTGACCATTCTGCAAAGGTCGAGGGGGTCCCAAGTAGAAAAGATAGGTTTTTGGCAGATGCCAAAATTGGGTCGGACTCCACAGACAGCTTACCTACGAGGTCTATATACAATGTATATGATTGGTTTCATGAAATCAATCAGCAAATCCCTCAAAAAGCAGAAAACGGCTCAAAAGCTACAAAGCGTCAAATTCGGCATACGACGTCAAATTGACTCCAAATGGGCCAAAATTGAATGAGTTGCTTCACAACTATGTTGGGGACAAGTCCATAGTCTTAAAAGTGACTAACCAACTCAACAGGCAATGTAGTCACAAAATCCAGAGATTTCAGAGTCAACAAAGCACGAAGTGATGCCGGCAAGCCCAAACTTTACCAAATTCAATTTAGGACTTGTTTTAGGTGTATAGAATGTGTTTAGGTCAAAAATTTTAAGTTTTGCAAGAAAAATGTGACTGTTGTAAATAATCGCGATTATTTACTTTTATTATGTCTTGAAAGTTGCATCATCACCTGACCTATCACTTGTACACACCTATTACATGCCAAAATTCAAGTATGAGCCAAAATGATCACATGTAACTTGGAAAATGATCACATGTAACTTGGAAAATTGCCAAAGTACGCAAAGAAGTCCTTCCAAGCCAAATTCTGAGTCATGAACCACATTTTTTTATCCAAATCACCTCATATCACATACACACAGGGTCTATACAATGCCTAGAATCAAGTTGTACCAAAAAATGTTCATTTTGGTAGAAAAGTTAATAATCGTGATTATTTAGTTTTTGGCCAAAATGGAAGAAATTTGCACTTTTCATATCACAGATCCAAAGTACAGGATTTCCTAAGCCCACTAGCCAAGTTTGAACAAATTTGGAGCAAAGAATCTCAAAATCTCTTTGCATTTACTGTTTCAAAGACCTAAAGCCTAAATCTGGCACCATTTCCGTCCTATGCATCCAAATGAGCCCATATTTCACTCAAAGTATCTATTTGGTATATACTTCAACCCTGTAATGCCAAATTTACAAAAAGTTACTCAGCTCTGTAAACAATCGCGATTATTTACTTTTGTTGCAATTTTTTGTTTGGACTTTATAATTTTGTTCCTTACATGTTTTTATGCATTTATGTATGTTAAAAAATTGATTTGAAGAAAATTGGACCAAATTTGTTAGCATTTTCGATTGAAAGGAATTTTAGAGAAAAAGCTGCCAAATTTGCTAAGTTTGACACTCTATTCACTCAACAGGAGCCATGCAAGCAGTAGAGAGGGCCAAGAAGTTGCAAGAGCTACCATCATACTAATCGGACCCTGATTCAGTCAAAACCGCCAAAGCAACCTATCTGTCAAGAACAGCTTGCAAAGCATAACACCACACTGTTCGTCGGAAGATTCAAGAGCGAAGAGGGACATCAAGTAGAGCTGAAATTTCTACCAAAAGAAGTTTATGATGTCGCCGCAAAGCCCCAGACCAAAGAAGCCAATAGGAGGCTTGGTCTAAGAGAATTTTATGAACAAGATCCATGTGGAGTGGACTTCCAAAAAGCTTATAAGCTTTTGTCCACAATCCAAGAAGATGGAACCGCTCAAATCTTGGACCTAGAAGGGAATAAAGTAGAAGTGGTGATTACCAAGGAGATAGTGGCAGAGGCACTCAAACTGCCAACAGAGGGAATGACAATGAGGGCAAGAGATAGAAAGACGGTAGGTACTTTCACCAAGGAAACTGCCGCCGCAGCGACATTCCCTGACCTCATCCATAAACAGGTGGAAGAGCCCGCAAGGTTGTATCACCAGCATTTCCAATTCCTTGCCAAAAGACCACCAAGGTATACAACACCAAATCATGCGGTTGCCACAACCTTTATGCAAGTCCTCAAATCAACAACCAGGCAACCAATTGACCATGCATAGTATGTTTTGTCCACATTGAAAAGGACAAACAAAGAAGGGAAAATCACATATCTAGGTGCACCAGAGGTTCTCACCAGGATTGCTTACCATGCCATCAGCATGGCCGACAACTTGTCGCCTGCCCCAAATCAGAACACTTGGATAGTGTCAACACAACCTTCTCCTCAAGCTACAAGATCTGCCAAGAGATCATACAAGTCTAATGAAGAGTCTGCTGAGAGCTCGCCAGAACGGCACAGCATTGAAAGCTCGGATAACGAGGAAAGGAGAGCACGAATCAAAGAAGTACACCAGGAGAAACCTGTAAAAAAACAAGCCAGATTTGAAAGAGAAAACCAATATTACAAACGTAGCCACCAAGCACAAGGCAAGGACCCAGCAAAGTGGGTACCCATTGGGCTTAAAGGACCAAGAACTAAGCATCACACCAGGAAACAAGATAAAGATCCCACGGAATCATTGGAAAAGATGTATTAAGAAGCAGAAGCTTTGAAGCTAAGAGAAGCCCAAGAAGCGAAACAGAAAGCGAAAGAGACGGCAGAACAGCAAAAGCAAGCACAGAAAGCAACTGAACAAGGAGCAACACAACATGATCAAGGTGATGTGTCTCCTCATCCTTCTTCACCTGTTTCCGAATAGCATGATCACCCCATGCCAAGCCCATCACCTTCACCAGCGGATAAAGCCAAAGAGCCTGAGCCCAACAGAGAGATAGATCCTGAACAAAGAGAAGTAGATGAATCTGCACAACAGGCACGTGAATCTACACAAGAACAACAAAAAGAGCAAGGCAAAGATCCAGAAAGGGCAACAAATCCTGCACCAACAGAGAACAACACGAAATTTGAGCAACCAAGAGAACAAGAGGCTGAGGAAACACCTTCCACCTCAACACAACAAGAAACGTCTGAGGCATCCACGGAGCCTCAGAATGACAAAGCAGAAGAAGATCAGCCACAGCCACAAGGGCAACAGCAACCAACCGCCACGACGCAGCCAAAGTGTTAGCAGCAAGCTAACACAGATACCACGAATACCATTTTTCAGAGTTCTCATTTTTGTAAAACACTTATTATTGTAGCTTTATTTTTCAAATAAACCTTGTAATTAATGAACCGGGGCTACAAGCTTCCAGATTGTATCAACCTGTCATTACCTATCTTTAGTCAGAGCTCCCAAATTATTAATTTTGACCACCAAAAACCTTGGCTAAGGTATAAAAGCCAATTTTTGTAAGTTTTGGATAATAAAATATAGTGTGAGGTAACGGCGCTCAATTCTCTTCTTCTCGCACCTCCCCTGTTGTCACATTGCAATCATTTTTGTTGCATTGCAACAGCAGGTAAGATCTCTACGCATTGACGTAGACGAATCACAGTAATTTGTAGCTTTTAGCGTCACCGACCCGCGGTCTAATTTCTCATAAGTAGGAATTTACACTTTAAAATCAAAAACTAAGCATAGGCGGGGTATTGGGGCATCATTGCTAAGCATTTAGGCACATTCTGGGTCGAAAATGACTACGTCAAAAATCCACCGTTGTTAATAATCGTGATTTTGGCACTTAAAATAAAGTAGTGTTTGAGACCATAAGCATGTGTGCTTAGGTCTTATAAACTTGTCCTAGAAGTTTCGTTACATTTGGATATCATTTAATGCTGTAAAGAATGTGATTTGTTTGTCGATGAGCGATTCGCTTTTGGTGATTTCAGTCACTTGAGTGTAGCTTGAGTTGGATTCAAGGTTTCTGTTGTTTTTCAAGAGATTGACAATTTCTTGTGGCCTCTATGCACTAGTCAAGCCAGCTTCGTTCCATGGATTAACAATTTAATCGTGGTTCTCGCTAAAGCTATAATAAGATAAGATAGTGAGGTTAGACTACCGTCCCACATTTGGCGCCGCTGTCGGGGATTGAAGAGACCTCAACTACGAAAAAACACAAGCGTCTTGTGAAGTTACCCTTTAACTTCCTCTAGGATCTCCTAGAGTCAAAACTTTCTTTTAGAAACCGCATAGCTTAAGATTGTCGTCTTTTGCTGTGTAGAGATAGCTTGGAGGTAATTTGTACTTGCCGAGTGCCTTTAGAATTGTAGGATTGTAGAACTAGATTAGTCTTTTGAGAATGATTGATAGATCAAAGCTCAAAAAACCATAAAAAACAAGAAAATGAGTGTTTGTGGACACTTTCCACAATCCCATTGCATGAGAACCTAGGAGTAGGGTAAGTAGGATCCGAGGTGGATTTCAAAACATTGCTCTCTCTGAAAGAATCATTGTGAGTTGTATTTGAAGTTGCAGAATTTTAGGTCTACGGCTAGAAATAGCACAAAAAGACTCCAAACCACTCAATCCGATTGGAGAGTAAGCTTAAAAGTTGTATGAACCAGTGGGTAAGCTCGAGGACACTTTGAGGTAAACATTTCAAGAGTTGGCCAAAACTCAGATTATTTGCTTTTTCTTGACAATTTAAGCCAAATTAAGTTTTGACTTGATTCATAGGCTTAAAATAACTCATGAAATGATTGTCCTTGGAAAAAGTACAAAAATTGGTTCATTTCAAGGTTGAAGTAAATAATTGCGATTATTTACTTTCAGCATAGATTTGATCAAGGTTGATACCAGTGACTCATTGCATGTGTACAAACAACTTTTGTAAAGGCACATTGGATTTGGATCACCAAACTAGCAAAAAACTCAGTAGAAACTAAAGTTTGTACTAATTTTTGAAGACTTGAGTGTGAGTTGGAAAAAAATAGTCCAAACTTGATGAAATTTGATTCATAGGCTTGTATTGATGTGATAGACATGTGTACATGCTCAGTTGACCAAAAAGATGCAAAAATTTGCTAGTTGTAAATAATCGCGATTATTTACATCTGCCCCATTTTTCAACTTTTTTGACCAAGTTAGCATACCACTAGTTTTACCATGTTCTAATAATCCCACAAACCAAATTTGGTACGAGTTGGATCATTGGATTGAAAATTGGGACCAAATTTGCAAAGTTCATCTACGGACAGAAAACTGATGACCGTTTGATCAAAAAATTGTCCAAACTTGATGAAACTTGGCTAGAGACCTTGAGTAGAGGTACTTAACAGATTTGTGTCAAGGCTGGGACAGAAACTTGCAAAAAATTAGCCAAAGTAAATAATCGTGATTATTTACATCTGCTCCAAAAATTGACAATCTTGCATATTTGAGTATATCACAAAATCAAGCATAGCAAGTAGACCTCACAAATCAATTTTAATGAAGTTTGGATCACGAAATTGAGTCTTAAGCCAGATTCTTGAAATCAGAGTCTCCGGACACAAAACAATTGATAAACTCGAACAGATTTTGTCCAAACTTGTTGAAACTTGTCCAAGGACCTTAACAGGTTGTATACTTGGCAAACCAAGCCAAAAAGTGTAAAAAGCTGACATAACTAAATAATTACGATTATTTACAACTACTACACAAAGCCATCATTTTTTACTTTTGAACTTGTACAGTGTTAGACCAGCATAATATAAAGCCACCGGGAAAATTTGGGTTCAATCGGATCCAAATTGGTACATGTCACTCAATTTCCAGGCTACAGATTAATCCTTTGATTTTTTGCCAAAGTCGAGTTTGAAAATCTCAATTGCTGACTGAATTAGCTCAATTTGAAGTGATACACATAGACCATTTACAATAGTTAGCAAAAATTATACAGTTTTTGTGAAAGAATAGCTAACTTGATCAAATTTGTACAGGAATCAGATTGCAAATGAGGAATCAGTATCTTGACAGAAAGTGCAATCTAGTCAAGTGGAAGAAATTGACAACAAGTCAATCCAAAGGTAAGTACTCTATCCAGGGCTTCATAAGTCTTTATGAACCTTAGATCTGGTCGTGTACTAGGAAATCAAGGCATATTTGGAGAAACCTCCAGTAGAGTATCCACCGAAGAAAGCATGAATCAAGAAAATTCCTTGCACACTATTTCTGAAGAAGTCTCAGATACTTTTTTTAATTAGACGTCCGAAATGTCTTCTTATTCCAGTCACTCAGAAATCGGAACGACAATGCATATAAGCATATACTCTATTTTTATAAGACTAATCGCCATGGAGCTCAGGTTTACCTGGATCCTAACAAAGAAAATGTTATTCATATTGATGGACCATGGTATTGAGTTCAAAGAGGAAATCAGGGCAAACAAACAAGGAAAAATGTGCATAGATTGAAACGGAACTCAGTATTTACAAGTCAAAAACCCTGACGTGACAAATGGGGGTTAGAACTAAATACCATAATTTCAGATATGGCTGGAAAAGAAGGACCACCTAACTTAGAATTTGAGAAATACAATCAAGTTGATTTGAAGCCTTTGAAATAGCTCAGTACTGATAATTCTAGGGTCGGAGTCTTGTTGGGAGGATAGAAACGTAAAAGATCTCCTATGGACTTCGCACGCCAAATCAAGAAAATTAACACCCATGAAGATCATCTATATCTTCAAGATCAAAGAAAAAGGACCAGTAGATATACCAACCTACCTGTTTAGGGATTGTTATAACAACAACTTTGTTATGATAACTCTTGAGGAGGTGGAACAAACCAAATATCAAGGATATTCCATAATGGATTGGATCTTGGATCAAGGACCAGATACTCCAAGAGATGAACATCGTGAGAGATCTTCTGAGAGTAATGTTAAGAAACCAGAAACCACCTCATCACGCAGAAAACCGGGTGACACTAAGGTCAATCCGGGGCTACATGAGTTGCTATTTTTGACAGACTGGTTTAAAGGACTTGAAACAAGACCAACTGCCAGAAGACCAGGAGTTGAACCAAATAGACGTGTCAAACCAGCTGAGTTTCAAAAATGGGTTAGAAAATACAGTGGATTTGGGGATCCATATGACCACTTAGCAAGCTTTAAGCAAGTGCTAAGAGCAGAATGGATATTCGATTTCCATACTCAATTCGAGGGTTTTGGAATGACATTAGAAGGAAAAGCATTGACATGGTTCTAAAACATTCCACCGAGGTCAATCATGGACTTGAACACATTAGCTCATGAATTTGTAGCTGCTTGTTCCAAAACGGGGATCAAACACAATAATGTAGCTCAAATCTACAGCTTTAAACAGAAACAAGGTGAGTTTGTTAGGGATTGTGCAACTCAAATGAAACAATACATTGCCAGATGTCCAGAGCTAGAGATACTTGTAGAAGAACAACTAGTATCATTGTTTCTAGAGGGATTGCTAAACAAATAACGTCATGATATACTCTATAGCAAGAAGCATACAACCCTAGAAGCATGTGTGTCAGATGCGATTGACTTAGGAGACAATTGTGATATTTTCAACGAAGAAGATGTCCCTAAGGATATACAAAGTGAGAAAACAACATACACTAAACCAGCACAAGTGAGAACGGTTGCTACAACACCACTTTTAGCCATAGAAGACATGCTTAAAATGATGAATGACATGATGAATAACATGCAAAAAGAACCTATGAGGGGACCAGGACAAGGAATACCTCAACAGGTCCAACCAATTAGACCGTAAAAATGGTGTGCAATCGAGGGTAAATGGACTAACCATGAGACCAATGAGTGCTACTGCCGACCAAAGTATGATGGGAATGTTCAGTACGTGCCCATGAGGTCTCAAGGACAACCCATGTACAGATACCAACCTAACATGGCACCAGCTCAAATATCACCAATGGGTATGGAAAGACCTCAACCCATGTTGGGTCAAAAACCTTTGTATCCAGGACATAATGCAGTGCATGTAAAGTACATGCATTCAGAAGGCGTCATAGATGAACAAGAACTAGTGCATGTTACACCCTATGCTGAGCCTAGTCCATCTACAGTAATGATAGAAGAAGATTGTTATAATTCACATCCACCACCAATGGAAGAACCTATGACTTATGCTCCACCAGAGCTCGCACCAATTTATTATATAGCTAATCAAGGTGTTAGACCTCCTATGGTAAGACCCACGATTAAGCCAAGAACAAGAAATTGACACAACTATGGTGCAGATGATCATTGGAAAAATGAATGCCCAGAGCCTGACAAAAACCTCAAGGCGGTTGAAGCTTATTACATACAATGTTGCAAAAAGGGAGGACACTTCCCAAAAAATTATCCTACAAATCCTTTAAACAAAGGGAAAACAGTAGTAAATGTAGTCCAAGTGATACCTAGTAGCTCATCTGAGAGTGAACCGATTGTTCTAATCAAGGTGATCACTACAGCTCAGGCTAAGAAAAAGAAACATAACTTCTCTGATGATTTAGAGACCACAAAAGCTGCCTCTCAAAAGACCAAAAGAAGCAGAAGCAAAAGGTATGAATTGAGAAAACAAAAACAACGAGGTGAAATCGAGGAGAAAGCAAAAAAGCTATTCAAAGAAAAGGTGAAAGAACCTGAAAGTGAAATAAAAAAAACAACTGTGAAATCTGGAGGATCAATTTTGGTTGATAAAATTTTTGAGCCTATTAATGCAACCTTGGACGCCTACCAAGCAAGACTTAAAGCATGCCAAAACATAAAAAACAAATGCAAAAACTATCCTTCTCCAGACATGGAAGCAGCTAAGCTTGAAGCTTATCAAAATTTGGTAAGAATCACACAGGAGTTTCTGGAAAAACAAAACGCCAAGCTCAAAAGTTTGGCAAAACCTGAGGAGCTTGTGGTGAGAGACAATCAAGAAAAATCCGAAGTGGTGGTAGAACCCCACTTGGAACCAAAAGAGACATAACTTGTAGTGCGAGACAGCGAAGATGCCTTAGATGAAATTCCATTTGTACAGAAAAACTGGCCAGGACACTTATGAAAAAAAGTTTGAGAGATCAATTATGGGAGCCTAACTCTAAAGTCAACTCCTATAGAAGAAGTTTGGTTAGAAAACCTACCTCTTGATATGGACATGGATGTACAATCCCTGTACCGTGATTGCAGATCTGAAGCTTCAGGAATGTCTAAACCACTGACCTTGAAAACATTACCCTCTTACTTGGGAGATAACAAAGATGAATCCATAGTGTGTAAGACCACTCAAATAAAAAGAGCGGAATAGACCCTGGAAGTAGACAATATTCAATCAATCATGTCTACACCCATCAAATGCACTCTTACTTTGGGAGAACTGTTAAAAATCAAACCATATTTATGGAATGATCTATAGAAAACCGTAGAGAAGGCCAAAATAATGGGACTCATCGAAAAAAAATTGGAAAGATTGAAACACAAAATGGATAACAAAGAGGTTCGATGTGTTCCAATGAACAAAGTTGGAGAATATTACAAAGGGGAAGAACGAAACACCACCCTTCTAGTGAAATATAATGACATTGGAACCATGGCAATACTAGATAGCAAGGCAGGCATAGCCACAGTTGTGACAACAATATGGGAATCCCTGGGACAACCAGCCATTAGACAAACTCGAATGAAATTGCAATTGACTGATGGACATATTGAACAACCCTTAGGACTACTAGAAAAAGTGATAGTTAATTCCTGTGGGATTGAATATCAACACACTTTTTCCATAGTAGATATTGGGAAGAAATCCAATTACGAAATCATATTGGAAAGACCTTTCATGCGACAAGAACAACTTATCCAAGATTGGGGAAACAACTATCTGTACTTGAAGCAAGTGGGATCTATAACAAGGGTTAATTTAAAAGATCACACTTGTAGAGATGTCTTAAAAACGCCCATACAAGAGTTTGATTCGGCCTCTTCGACTGAAACTAAGCTTCCTTCGTGGTTAAACAAAGACACTCCTATTTGGATGTGCGGAGCTTCCAAAAACTAAAGCTTCAAAAGAGAAGAACGTACCTTAGAAAGGGTTGCACAGACGAAGCCTATGTACCTGAACCCTTTCCAGAATATTTGTTTGAGCCATTTGAGTGGACTCAAATTCTAGCGACAATGGATGTATGTGTGAATACAGCTATGCCTACTCAATTTTGCAATGAGGATGGCTACGACATAATTCCCATACAAATGATTTCAACCCTCCACATTGAAGATGAAATTGAGGAACACAAGGACTTGATGAAAGCACAACAAGTCTTTTCAAACCTCTACTACAATGCAACAGATAAGTTAGAAGAACATTTAGCTACCTCAAAGGATTCGGGGTCAGAAAAAGAACATGTGAGAGCTAAGCTTCTCCTAAAAGGAGAGGAGGAATACTATTTTGACTTTCCTAACCAAAAATTAAGAAGAAAAAAATGGTATAGACAAAAAAGTGACACCAAAACCAGAAAAATAAGAATTATGCCATCAATCTCCAGTAGAAGGCATTTCTTGATGCAGATAGATGCACATGATTGTGTTAAGGACAAAATCACTAGCAGATATCCTTTAAACAAAAATCCAAAAATGTCAAAAACATTGAGAAAAACAAGGAAGGATACTCAAGCAAAGCCAAACATACAGGACAAGGAGCCAACCATGACACGAGTTGAGCGAAAAAAAAAATATCAAGAGTTAAAAAAAGCTCTAAAGGAGATATATACAACCGAAATAGAAACCACATAAGAGGATGGTAAAGATGTAATGAGTGTTCCATCCCATTACAAAAAATATACTCTCCAAGAGAGAAAAATCATAATAGAATAACCAGTTAGAGAACTACGCAAACAAGGCGAGTCCTACGAAGTGCCTGAGAACACAAAAAATATAGATTTGGTTGAACCAGAGGAAGAACCTTAGGCCTGCCTACATTGCAAACGACCTAATAGAGGATGAAGAAGAGCTTTTACTAAGCCTACGAAAAGAATACCGAGATATCTTCGCTTGGTCTTACAAGGATCTCAAGGGTGCTGATACAGAAATCTGTCAACATACCATACCCAGGAGAGATGATGCGAAACCAAGTAGACAACGGCCATACACATACAATGAAACATTTGCCAGGAAGATCAAAGAAGAGATTGAGAAACTAAAGGAAGCTGAATTCATTTACAAAATTCAACACACAGATTGGGTGTCTCCAATTGTGGTCATACTTAAGAAGAAAGGAAATTACAAGTGTGTCAACCTCAAGAAAGTGAATGCAGCTACCATTAGAGACAAATTTCCTCTTCCAATCCCTGAGCATGTGTTAGAACAAGATGCAAGGAAAGAAGCATACAGCTTCTTAGATGGCTTTTCGGGATACAATCAACTTTTGGTTGACCCAAAAGATCAGCATAAAACTACTTTTGCAACAGAATGGGGTATTTTTACCTATTGGGTTATGCCCTTTGGGTTAACCAATGCTCCTGCCACATTCCAAAGATTGATGAGTCATGCTTTTAAAGAATATCTAAGGAAGTTCTTGGAAGTATACATGAATGATCTATGCGTACATTCATCAATCCGTGCTGATCATTTTGAACACCTCAAAAAGGTATTCAAAAAATGTAGACTTTATAGGATTTGCTTAAATCCTGAAAAGTGCACGTTCATAGGTAGACAAGGAAAAATTCTTGGACATATAGTGTCTAAAAATGTCATAGCTACTGATATGGATAAAAATCATGTTATTGATGATTTGCCTAGACCAACAACAGTCAAAGGGGTTCAATCCTTCATGGTACATTGTGGATATTATAGACGGTTCATTTACATGTACGCCATAATTTCAAAACCCATGTATAGCTTGATTACACACTTTGAATGGATTGATGAGTGTGAAGAATCTTTCATGAAGCTTAAGCAAGCTCTCACCTCAACTCCAATATTGAAAGCACGAGAGTGGAATAAGATATTTCACATACATGTAGATGCTTCAAATTTTACCAACGGGTGTAAACTAGCTCAATCAGGGATGGAAAATTTGATTTTTTATTTCTTATGCTAGGCGACAGTTGAACACGACAGAAAAGAATTATACCACCACTAAAAGGGAAGAATTAGGAATGATATATGCCGTAAAAAAGTATAGACATTACCTATTAGCAAACAAATTTGTGTTCTTTGTGGACAACCAAGCTTTGTTGTACTTGGTCAACAAGCCATGCAAGACAGGAAGAATAGTGAGATGGTTCATCATTCTTTTAGAATTTGATTTCACTGTAATTGTAAAAAAGGGCACTACTCATCAAAGAGTAGATCATTTGTCAAGGATTGTTTCAGGAGAATCACCTAAAGGGGTAGATGATGGTCTACCAGATGCATATTTGTTCTCCGTGAAAATGATACCACAGTGGTCAAAAAATATGAAATCATTGATGGCCATAGCTCAAGTGGATTCGCAAATACCACTTCCTATTACAATTAGATTAATTGAGCAAGCAGTTATGTATCAATTAATAGCTGGTAGGCTATACAAAAGAAACCAAGATGGAATATTGCTCTTATGCATTAATGTTGAAGAGAAAGACCAACATCTAAGTCAATCACATATTACCATAGTAGGACTTCACTTTGCGGAAGACCAAACTATGCAAAGGATCTTGAGACTTGGAGTATTTTGGCCGACTATGAGGAGTGATGTTCGCTCTTTTATAAAGGATTGTCATCAATGTCAAAAACAAACACCCATACCTCATGTAATATTGTTTCAAATGTCACATGTTCCTAAGTGGAGTAACTATCTAGTTACTTACTTATCGAAGCGAACATTTCTTGATGATATGAGTAAATGCCGTCAAAGATCAATTGAAACTAAAGTAAGAGACTATACTCTTATTGAAATCAATTGTATCGGAGCGGTAAGGATCAACATTTATGCCTTTTTGCAAATGAATATGAATATATTGCACTTATAGAACAAGCACATGCCAGATTAGTTGGAGGTCACTTTTCTAGTGAGACCACCACAAGAGCTATCTTGATGGCAGGCATATGGTGGCCAACACTCTTTGTAGATGCCAAAGAATATGTTCGAAGATGTGATGCTTGTCAACGAGCAGAAATGCCAACACGAGTAGATAGCATGCCCTTAAGACCAATGATGGGAGCTAGAGATTTTGCAAAATGGGGTATAGACTGTGTTGGGCCAATACAACCACCTGCTTATAGGACCCAAGCTCAATATATTATTGTAGCTGCGGATTATTTGACTAAGTGGGTTGAGGCTAAAGAAACTCAAAAGAATGATGCTAGAACCAATGCCGCATTCTTATACGAGTATGTGTTCACAAGATATGGACTGCCAATAGAAATTTTCAGTGATAGGGGAGCTCATTTCTTCAATGAGGTAATCAAGTATTTGCTTAATGAATTTATGGTCATCCATAACTAGTCAGTCCCCTATCACCCACAAGCAAACAGACAAGCTGAGCATACGAATAAGATTCTTAGCTCGGTGACTGAAGTGGTTAGTTCAGAAAGGACAAGCTGGGCAATGAATCTCCATGTTGCTCTATGGGCCTATCGAGTTTCATTCAAAACAGTGTTAAATGCTACACCCTTTGACCTTGTTTATGGTCTTGATGTCATACTGCCAATAGAATTTCTATTGCCGACACTAAGGGTAGCTAAGGATCTTGAGTGGACTGGACATGAATTGTCAAAAAGACTTGAAGATTTAGAAAATCTAGATGAGCAAAGGCTAACAGTTGTAGCTCATATCTACGCACAAAAGCAGAAACAAAAACAGTTTTTTGATTCCCATCTCATCACAAAAATCTTCAAGAAAGGGGACTTAGTTCTAATCTATTCCCTTAAGAAACACATTTCCAAGTTTAAGAAAAAGGAAAACGGATCGTTTATCATTGAAGATGTATCTCCAATTGGAGCAGTTAAGTTGTCCACCCTAGATGGTGAACCGATGGCTAATTGGATTAGTGGATGCCATTTAAAGAAGTACAATTTTCCACTAACCAATGAATTGCTAGAAAGAATGCATGCAGCCAAACACAGGAGGATAAAATGATAGCATGTTATTGATGAAGCCCAAGAAGAAGCTCAGCTTTGGATGCTTAAAAGGAAAGCTTCTCTCAAGAATCAACAAATACTTATTTCCATCAACACACTGGAAATAGATGGCCAACAACGAGAATTGCCGAAAGATGCAGTGTCAACAGATGATGAATGGCTAGATGGAATGGACCTTCGCATCAAAATACAGCTCAACAATCATAGCACAAATGCTTTGGTCTCTATAGGAGCTAGAGTAAATATTGTCAATTATTCCACGTACAAGAAAGCAACAACTCAGTCATTGACAGCATAAATAGCGACTATCAAAGGATGCAACAAGAACCCAACACCAACATTGGGAGTAGTCGACTTGAACGTGATAGTACATGGATGTTCATGTCCTCATCAGTTTGTATGCTTATCAGATGAACACATGAATGAGATGATGATCCTTGGAATTCCCTGGATGCGGACATACAAAGGAGTATCAGATTGGGATACAAATCATCTCAAGCTATCACCTAAAGGCGGGCAACTCATTGTTCCAATTGCACCAAGCAAAGAGGAATGGAAAGGCAATTATTAACAAAGCAAACCACTAAATAATCAATCTTCTCCGTCCTCTCCACAAGAAAATGCTACAAGTAGCATGCAAGGAGTCAGGCACATTTGGGTACCAAAAGCACAGCTTAAGGACAAATCGATTTAAATCCGGGTGCCCAAAACATCATCGATAAAACCAAACACGGTTCCATGAGTCAAAACACAGAGACGCACTTCTCCGAGAAGGGAACCTAACACGAAATGGGTTTGGAAGAAAAAAGAGCAATTATCTTCTCCGCAAACTTCAGAACCAATCAAGCAATGGAGAGTTAAGCCTCAGAAACCTCAACCACACCATTCTGACCAAGACAAACCAAGATATCAATGGCGAGTAAAAGCTCAACAATAGTCATTATTGCTACCAAAAGCTCAGAAAATCAGCGTAATAAAGCATCTTAATGGTACAATCAAGCAAAGAGCACACAAGCTACAGGAATTGCTCTTTGGAAGACAGGAGTCTTACAATACACTAAGCAAAATTTACCGAGCGAATGGTAAAACCGAGCAAGACCCACCAGAAAGAATGCAATTGAACTCTACCCTATATCCATGCTTAGGTGAGAGACCTATAGTTGCAACACATCAAGTGTCCAATTTAATTAAATAACTTTTGTTCAAACTCTACCATATGAGTTGACTATAGGTCACTCTACGAGCACAAATGTAGCCACACCACTTACTCCTCTTCTTGATTTTTCATGGAGTTGCGACAATCAAACATCACATACATTCCCTATGACGCTTCTCTAAGGCTCCTAGGATCATAATACTGGACCAATGCTATAACTAGAGCCTTTTGAAAAAATAATATTTAGGATATTATCACTAGCTTAAAAGTCAAAAGACAAACTAGATTTCAAGAAGAAAGCTAGTTTTAAAAAATGATGAAATTAAATTTACACTCTTTTTTCTTGATAACTGAAAAGTAGTTTCACTAGATGGTTGTGTGCCAACCCAATGAGGCTTCTCTCTCTCTCTCTCTCTCTCTCTCTCTCTCTCTCTCTCTCTCTCTAACACACACACACACACACACTAAAAAATCAAAGTCATTCCATTGTGGAGACATCCTGGTACACATGAGAGATCGACGTGAGTAGGTGCCCAATAATATATGTGGGACTTACTAGGAGAAAGAGATGTTAAAAAACATTACTAAACCCCACCCTGGATCCATGGTCTAAACCACGTTATACCATTTCTTACATACAAATTATTAACTTGAAGCACACTCATCATCTATGAAGAGATGCCGTCTTCGAGGACTTTCCTTTGGATGACCATCGTAACGTGGGTCCAATGTCATGCGTCTCACCTCTACCTCAATGTATTCAGGTAATTCACTTCAACGAAACAAAATAAACACAAAATTTCAATTCAACCAACCAATCATGACCCATAAATTCATATGAAAAAAACCTACAAGTGGTAATATCAATGTTTGAATCATAAAATGATTTGGGAGACAAGAAAAAGATAATCAACCATAAATGTCCACTAACATAACCCAAACAAAAGAAAAACACTATGAATGTCTTGTGGTAAGTTGAGAATGGGAATCTCACAAATCATCAAAAGGGTTCCCACCCACAGGTCGGTCTCCGTCATCCACCACATCTATGGACGTGGTTGCATCCTCTCTCCCTCGCTTCCTTGGTCGAAGCAAGGGCTGCAAGCAAGTGGAAACAAGTGCCTCATCAAGATCTAGAGATGCACATGCATAACCAGAGACCAAACAATCTGTCAAAACAGGAGCCGTCCCACATCCAAACTCAAGGCATAACCCCCTAGGACGACGCAACAACTCAATAAAACATGCCACAAAACTATGGCTCTTCTGTGCAGACCCTCTCCATGGCAATCCGGAATCCATAAGGACTCGACCTGAATCTGGCAAATAGTCGTGCATAGTGCTATCCATGGCACTCATCCCTAGTGCATGGAACAAAGAAGCACTCTCTGCAATGTAAAGTGGTGGGGGTGGTCCATGTCTGTGGACCAAGAACATGATAGAAGTGTCGCACTACAAGGAAACAGAAAATCAATTTCAAAAATTGTGCATTGATGCTTGCTTACCATGAAATAATAAGTAGAGGGATCACCTCATGTCGCTCGTCAAACGACTCTACATATCCATAAGGTGCATGATGAAAAACCACCACACGTCGATGTATTATCAACTCTGATGCCCTGCAAAATCGCTCAACCCAAAATATTGTGTCTCCTACAAGGACAAAAGACATCAATGATTAAAATTGAATATATTAATGACAATATCAATATCTAGAATTGATTTTTTTACCAGAAAGAGGCGCCATCACAAGTAGCCACCCCGAGTCCGCCAAGGTACTATGGCTCAAATGAATAGCTAATCGTACATGATCCTCTATACATGTATCCCATGGAGGTTGAGGTGATGGTGAGTGTAGAAAGCCTCCAAAAGGCAAGTCAACAAAGATAAAGTTAGCTTCCCATGACACTGATCTACCATTCCTATGATATGGAATCTCTATAGATTGAGATCTAGCCATATGCTCGTGTACAGGAATCCATGATCTAGACTACACACCGCTACGAAAATACCTAACAATCGCAATATAGTCACCAAGCAAAGCAACACACCTAGTGTCAATGCAACCACTTTGTACAATAGGCTGAAGAGGCAATGGTGCATACACAAACTGAAGGGCACGTCGCAATCTTTGTGTTCCCCCACTCTCTACAGGAACAAACACATTATCTATATAAATATGAGTAATATAATAGAGCTGCAACAACAATACTCCAAAAAAAAAACAAGAGTATACCCAAGATAGAGGGTAGATCATCAATCACAAGGTCTACAGTAGCAGATGCATTCTGATTCTTATCCAAAAAGCTTGTTGCTTAAGTTTAGAAAAAGTGTCAAAATAATTAAAAATTCTAAAATCAACAAAGTTTAGGACACATAGAAAGTGAGAATGAATCCAACTCACAAGTTCGAGTAGGTGGACGAGATGGTAGAGGATGAGAAGATGGATCAGAAGTATTTGTGGCTTTGGGTGGTGGAAGATCCGTTGGTGGGGCTCCTCTAAACTGCACATTATGCAATTCTCTCTCTCTAGCAAGGACATGACTTCTATCCATGTCAATCCACCAAGGGCAATGCTCAAGCTCCCACAGCGAGAGCTGATGCATGGTTGGCAGATACATGCATCCCTCACCGCTCTCAATGTGTGTCCAAGAACGTGCGAGCACAGGTATCGCAACAATGTGACGCATGGTCAATAGGTGAGAAAAGTATCTACAAAATCCAACAAATAATTATTCTAAACTCAAGTAAGAATCAATAAACAATATTAATTGAATCTAAATTATGATACAAAAATAGTCAAATCATTTTCTACCTGTAAACTAGTCGTTGAGAAGCCATGCGGCAATAGTCAATCCTCTTTAAGGCTTGCAACTCTATGTCCTTCGTTTTGTTTTCCAAAGACACCTCTAGAGGGAATAAGAATTTTCTTCCCTCCACCATAATCTCCGTGTAGAACATATCCATGGTGGATGAGGGAGGAATATCAATCCCTCCAGGCACATCCACATAGTCCACAAGAAGCTTCTTGGACTTATCTAAGATCCTTTGCAAAGCTCCCTCTCGTTTTAGCCACCTTTCGACTAAGCATACAAAAGAAAAATCAAACTTCCCATTAACATTCACAAGTTTAATAAAAAACTATTTGCATCAAGATACTCACCCTTGAAACTTATGGTCTCCTTTCACCATACAATAAGCAGCACGAGTGATCTTGCTTGCCTCTAGTAAGGACACCCATAAGTTTTTATTTTCTATGGAAGCATCATGTAGAGCAATCAAGTTAAGTTTCTCTAGAGTGGCCCAACTATCTTCCCCCCATTGAAGGCTCATCACAGATCAAACCAATCCTTCCCTAGACTTGGATCAACAATGTTAAGAATCTACCAAACAAGAGCAGTAGTCAATAAAAATTGCATCTTACAATGTATCAAAGAAAATATAAGAGATGGTTATATACCTTCCCTACACGATCTGAATATTTATGATAAAGATCATTCATGATCTTAGTCTCTTCTTTTTTCAAGTCCTCTTTAGAAAGCAACGTTTTCTTGCTCTCTAGCTTAGTGTGTAGTTCTTTTGACATTTGAACCTTCAAAGTAAACTAATACTGTTCAAAACAAAATGCTTCAAATAAAGCATACAAAAAAGAGATCCAATGTCAAACACACTTACATCAAAAAGAAGCCTAGCTAGATATCTTCTTGTAAGAGGATGCCATGGCTCCTCCCCTTTTGTGGTTATCTTGCGCAAAGTGTCGATCAATTTTTGATCATTCTCCGGTAATGCACGAAGGTAATCTTCATGATCTGATGAGCAAATTTTTGCACAATTCACCAACTCATCTCGAAGATGAGAAGATACCAAAGCATGGGTGTTCATACTGATAAAAATATTAGTAAGTTAATCAACTTCAATCATATAAAGTTTACCTTCAAACAAGAGTGAAGTCGCACTCACAAATTCATGCGTTGCAAGCTCGTCAATAATTCTATTTCGGAAACCTTTGTGGGGTCAATGATAGTACACAATACCCTACAATGCTTCTCCCTGTTGTTGGAAAACATTTCTCTCACAGCTGCTTGCCATGCTACCATCCTATGATTGCCTTCCCACATGTAGAACATTTTACCAAGGAGTGACTCTAGCTGTGGCTGCAATGCTAACTCCTCTTCATAGTCTTTATTTATTTCTTTCCAAAGTGGTTCCCATGTGTCAACAATATCATCTATTTTCAGAAATAAATGAGACTCCAAAAGAACATTAAACATTTTAAAACAAAAGTAATGTCAATCCACAAAAGTACTTTGAAACAACAATGATTACCTGTCAACAATGTATGTTCCTTGTGACATGTTTGAAAGCACCTTTTTCTTCTATGTAACCTTCTCTAGCAAATGCAGCCTTCAAACCAGAAACATCCGATCAAAGGCCACGTAGTCAAGCATATGGAATAAGTCTACACAAAGGAATTAGAGGACACTCAAAACCACTAAAAAACCCTTGTGGTTTTGAGAATGTCCTCTCCTCTATCCATATGCAAATGACTATCATCCACATCATCAGCAAAAGGCCCAACTTCGGGGGCAATATGAAATGGGACCAATTCCAAAGCTACCTCTTGTTTAGCTATTTGAGCATCAACTTCATTCATTGATCCTAATCCAATGTCGGTACTCTCGCTCTCATCACCAATAGCATCAATGTCATCGAAGTCCTATGTGATTGCCACAGAGCTCACCTAATCATTGCATATAGGATCAAGAGGCATAGCCTCTTTCCCCTTTCGACGAGAACATCTCCCAATTGCAGGACTACACAAAAAATTTCAAACAAAAATAAAATAATCCTTTCTATCATTGTTCTCAATTTAACATTCACTTACTCCATCATAAAAAAACTTTGATTTTTTTAGATTAAAACCAAGAACATGATTATCTTCTTTAATATCATTGAAGAATATGAAATAAGACCAGACAATCATATAAATAGTTTTGGCCGCCACACAGAGATCTGTTGATTTTCTCCTTGGATGGTAAGGTTCTATGCACAATTTCTTGTATAGTAAACCCTTCACCCTAAGTAGATGGAAAGTATCTAACTTATGGCGTCTTTCAAATCTTTTAAGAGTTTAAGGGTTTAGTATGTGGTGCCAATGTACACTGTCATTATTGCAAAGTTTTTATGTCACTGTCTTAGTGTAGGTTATAGGTTGTTTACCTAATTAGAAATGTTGTAATGAGCCTAGGACTAGTTGTAAACAAAAATGAAAGCATCATCATTTCACCTTTGCTAATAGCATCAATTATTCTTACATGAAATCAATTCAAGATGTTAAATTATGAGCTTAGGACACAACATTTCTAGAAGCAAATGGGAAGAATGAATGAGTTGCTTTTATGCAATGATGATTACATCAGTCCTGGCAGGTTTGTATGGAATTTGAAGCAGATCTTTATGCTATTTTTTATTGTTTAGCATATCAATGAGATAACCAAGACGTATGCAACCAATGGGTAATCATCAAAAAAATCATAACATCCAAAATGTCGCCAGTGGGAGGTCAGAACGTTGCTCTAACCAGTTCGCGCCGGCGCGGACTGGTTCGAGCAGCGTTCCAACCTCTATAGAAACTAATTGCCCACTGCAGGCTTTTGGATGTTGCTGCCATTCAAATTGTCGCACCTGGAAGGGGGACGGCGTCGAGGTGGCATATCGTCTGGTATTACGCAGTCAAGAACCTTCAAACAAGTCCTGAGAGATGTAAGAATCCCAGATTTGCACACATAGTTCACTGGATGACAAGATCTTGCAACGATTATAATTCCTCTAGTAGCAACTGTCAATTCCTTGTCGACTAGAAATTGCTTCCTTTCACAACCTTGTGAAAAGGGGACATAGAGCTTGTTGAATGATATAAGATTACATCTCTAGCATAGTGATTTCACAGAGTCAAGTACATAGTGACCCAGGGGTATAAAATGGATGAACAAAGAATTAATTCCACTTGCAAACCAACAAATGAGATTGAGAATGTGCAGGTGTCATCAATGTGTCATTATTGCTTATATGGCATTTGTTTAAAAAGCATTGAAAACACAGTATGCTTATTGCTTACAAGCGCTCAAAAATGCTTATTGCTTTTATGGCATTTGTTTACCTTGGCTTAACGATTTGCTGGCGCTTCCTACAACGTAAAATCACATGGTGAGCTCGTTCAGCTGCAACATTTTTTAAAAAAAACACCCGCTTGCTACTCCTCATCTTGCTTACCATCTCATGCTCAAATGCCTGGTTCCGTGCTGCAACCAGTCCGCACCGGCGTGGACTGGTTGCAACACGGAACCAGGAATTTGAGCATGAGATGGTAAGCAAGATGAGGAGCAGCAGGCGGGGCGTAAAAATGCAACATGGCAAAATAATTCACCCGTACAGGCAGGATCCCCCAAGTTGAACTTAATTAACGCGCCATCCTGCAGTGTAATACACAAAACAACGCACGTTAATAAACAAAACAACGCTCAAATGCTGCAAACGTGTTGCATATGTGCCTTGCAAGCACATCTACTTTGTGTTTTTTAGAATCTTGGGTCTAAACTCCATTGCTCATGAGTGCGTGCATCAATCTACACTTACAAAAGTAGAGCTATTTCAAGCTTTGGGAGGTGCTTGGATAGCATCATAGGTGCTAGAGTTCACATGCTGTATGCATGTGCCAAATTTTTGGTGGACTATTTTGGAGAGGATCACCTAGAATTACGCATTGTGTCGAGTATTATGATTTATGGATGGTTTTAAAATCTAAATTCACATATTTGTGGTACTGAAAATAAGATGCATGGCATAAGTATTTTATTTCACAATTGTTTCTATTCTGTCAATTTACCCTTGGACTTGCTCGAAATGTGACTTTGCTCGTTTTCTTTTGCTCGATGATTAGAAATCCTCGAAGACAGCAACAACAAGCCTCAACATCAGAAACCCTTGAGTTAATCACTCAAGACCCACCTCTTGCACAACATAATGGTTTGGACTGCATTGATCTTCAAAGCATGGTAGAGCCAATCACGGCTATGCATAGACACGATTGTTCAACCCATGCACACAGTCATCCCAGAGTACGCCATCTAGGAGGGGTGGAAGAATACTAAGTAATTAAGGGAAATGTTTGAAGAGGGAGGGGTGGAAGAATACTAAGTAATTAAGGGAAATGTTTGAAGAAGGAGGAAAAAAGTTAGCTGTTAACGCGTGATTTTTTGCAAAATTAACTAACAATGCCCTTATAAATCATCAACAAGGGAATTTAACCGATAATATCTCCCCGATGAGTATAAATAGTGTATATACTATCAAAATCTTTAAAAAAATAGTCCTTTTTTGTTATTTTTTATCATTTTTTCTTGATATTGAGACTTAAAATGGAGAAATCCAACATATAACAATAAAATTGTGTTTATCAATGGATTTTCTTAATTGTTGGATTTTTACTTTGCCTTTTTAGCGTATTTTGTTATTTTTTTGTTTTTCAATAAACAGGTCAAAAATTAATAATAAATAGCAACGGAGCTCATATGGAAAAATTGAAGACACGGTAATGATAAAAAAGACAAGGCAAACGAGCATTAAAAATTTCAATCAAATCGGCGGATGGAAGTGGGAAGCCTAAATTGGGTGGCCAGACCTACATTTGCAGAATTCTTGCAGAATGAGCTACAGGGATCCGATTGGGGATATTTTGAGTCTAACATAGATTTCACAGCTAAGTAGGACAAAAACGGGAGTCTGGGAAAAATTGGTTCAAGAAGTCCGAGTATAGATACCCAAGGTAGGCTAAAATCACCTCATTTCCACTTGTTGCCTTTGGAGTGAGAGCATTTCGACTTCTTCGCGCGTACTTTCCGGATCCTACAATTGTCCGTTTTCAACGCCATCTCACACAAAACATGAGGGGTAAGTTCTTTACTCATCAATGATCCATTTTAAATGGCCAGTAGTTAGTCTAAACCCCTAGAAAAAACCCTAGAATCCGAGCAGTGCACGAAGAGGCGAGGAAACAACAAAGAAGTGGCAAGGAAAGCGAAAGAGGCGAAAGAACAACAAAAGCAACCGGAGGAGGCAACTGAACAAGGAGCAGCACAACACGACCAGGGTGATGTATCTCCTTGCTCTTCTTCACCCGTTTCGGAGCATGATCACCCTATGCCGAGCCCACCACCTTCATCGGAAAATGAAGCCAAAGAACCTGAATCCAGCAAGGAGACAGAGTCGGAACCAAGCAAGACAACTGAAACTGTAAAACGGGCAGTTGAGTCTACAGAAGAGCAACAAAAAGAATACGATGAAGAACCAAAAAGGGCAACCAGTCTTGCACCAGCAGAGGACAACAAGTTTGAGCAACCCATAGAATAGGAGGCCAAGGAAACACCCTCTACCTCAACACAGCAAGAGAAGGTCGAGGCATCCACGAAGCCTTAGGATGATAAACCAGAAGATCAGCCACAGCCACAAGGGAAATTGTAAGCCGCCATGACACCGTCAAAAGACACACAAGAAGCGGCAGAAACATCAAGTCAGCTGGCACAAAACGAAGATTGACAATCAAACGATGAAGTGATCCTGCAAGTGAATGAATATGCTAAGCAAGTGCAGGACATGACTGAACGACTTTGATCAGCAGCACTAAGTCGTAGCACAAGGGCCAAGGAAGTAAATATGGTGATTGACGCACTCTAAGGGGAGTTAGTCGACCGACTTAACGTCATCAACGATCTACAAAGGCAAGTGCAAGAGTTGAGAGCGGAAGCTGAACAGCATCATCTCGCAAGAGATAAGCAACAAAAAGAGATAGAGGAGCTTGGATAATTGCTTACAAAATTGTCAGATGCATGCACGGCAAAAGATGAACAGCTAACAGAAGTCACAAATGAACTTCTAACTATGACACTGTCAATTCAAAAGATTCAGGTTTAGCTGGATGTGGCAAATGCTTCCCTACAATACTTGGAGCAAAGAATAAATGATCATGCAATTTTCCTGCGGCAACTAAAAGAAAATATTGCAGTGGCCTCGATCAAAGGCACAGACAAGGTCTACACGGCATTAGAGAAGAAAAATAAAGACCTCGAGCTGGAGCTTAAGTTGGAGCAGTCTCAGCGTCGAGACCTGGCTTTGATGCGGGTCCAACAAGAAGAAGAGTTTTTGAATGAAATAGTAGAACTTAAAGGAGCCAACCATCTATTGAGAGAGGGACGGTTGGCAACCCAAGACAAGGCAGGCACTTCAGAGCAGCCCCATGTAGAGATCCCCTCTATTTCATTCGCTGAGATGGAGACGCAGCCACCCAAAGATATAAGTGGCATGGAAGAGTTTCAAATACATATAACTGAATCAGACATAGTGCCAATGGTCCATCTCTAAAAGGCTGAAGAAGATGCACTGAAGGAAAAAATTACACAAGAGGTAGATGAGCATTGGAAAGCAGCAATGGATTGGGAGCTGAGGATTTTTCACTCCGTCAATATTACACAACTCACTCCCAATCAAATCAATGCAACATGGCACAAGTAATCCCTACCCTATCCTTTGATTAAAGTGGAGCTGCTACAGGTGAAAGAAAGGCTTTACACGAACATGCAAGTTGAGGGCGCAGATCAAGGCCACCCGAAGTGGAGGCTGAGCTGGTTGAACAAGAATCCAAGGTACTTGATTCTGTTCCCAAGAGCACATGCGGCCCTGCAAAAGGAACCAACTTTCTATCTTGTACCACAGGTAAGGACTTTGCAAGCACACAAGGCACTACTAAACAAGCGACCAACTTGGTTGAATTACCCAAGATTGCCTGCTCGAGACAAGGGACCACCGACGGAGGAGTACATGGTGAAAATCCTAACGGGCGCCATGTCCTTCTTCAGAAGTCTACCAGATTTATCTTGTGCTATGTTGTATAAAATTTTTCGAATGCTGCTCACCTGCATCGAAGTGTTCCAGCACCCCGTGGATGTCATTCCTCGAGGGTAACAAAGGGTTGTGCTATGATCTCAATGGGCAACCTTCCGAAGAAGTCCTCTATGACTTCTAAGCCAGATGCATGTTTTTACCTTCTCACAATATGCAAGCATTTGAGGAAGCATTCTACATAGGATTCTTCACTTGGCAAACAAAAATATTTAAGGCAGTGATCAACAACCTGACATCACACTTTGTAGGCTACTCAGCAATGGAGCTAAAGAACAAAGTCACCATGCAGTTCTTGCAAGTGCCAGATAAAGAGAGGAAGATCAGATACCAAAAGGCACTAACTGCGCTTAAAGACCACCTCACCAGCCGTCAACCCGAACACCGCTTCAGCCCATAAAGTTGTGTCAAGGGACGACACAGGCGAGGAGGGGGGGAATGTTAGCAGCAAGCTAACACGGATACCACAAATACCATTTTTTAGAGCTCTCATTTTTGTCAAACATTAATTATTTTTTATAAATTGGGAGTATTGTAACTCTTATTTTTTGGATAAACCTTGTAATTGATAAACCGGGGCTACAAGCTTCCAGATTGTATAAACCTTTCATTACCTATCTTTAGTTAGAGCTCCCAAATTATTAGTTTTGACCACCAAAAACCTTGGCTAAGGTATAAAAGCCAATTTTTGTAAGTTTTGGATAATGAAATACAGCATGAGGTAACGGTGCTCACTTCTCTCCTTCTCGCGCTTCCTACTCCCTCCCCAGTTGTCACATTGCAGTTGCGTTTGTTGTATTGCAATCGCAGGTAAGATCTCTACGCATTGACGTAAACACATCATAGTAATTCTTAGCTTTTGGCGTCATCGACTCGTGGCCTAATTTCATCATAAGTAGAACTTTACACTTCAAAATAAAAACTAAGCATAGGCGGGGTCTTGGGGCATCATTGCTAAGCATTTAGGTGCATTTTGGGTCGAAAATGAGTAGGTCAAAAATCCATTGCTGTTATTAATTGCGATTTTGGCACTTGACCTAAAGTAGGGTTTGAGACCATAAGCATGTGTGCTTAGGTCTTATAAACTTTTCCTAGAAGTTTTGCTACATTTGGATGTCATTTGATTCTGTAACGAATGCGATTTGTTTGTCGATGAGTGATTGGCTTTTGGTTATTTTAGTCACTTGAGTGTAGCTTGAGTTAGATTCGAGTTGTTTGTTGTTTTCTAACAGATTGAAAACCTCTTGTAGCCTCTATGCATTAGTCGAGTCAGTTTTGTCCCATGGATTGACAATTTAATCGTGGTTCTCGCTAAAATTGTAATAAGATAGGATAGTGAGGTTAGACTACCGTCCCCACACAAAGGATACACAAGAATCTACGGAAACATCAAGGTAACTAGCACAAAATGAAGATTGGCAATCAAACGACGAAGTGATCATGCAAGTTAATGAGTATGCCAAGCAAATGCAAGACATCACTGAACGACTTCGCTCAACAACACTTAGCCGTAGCACAAGGGCCAAAGAATCAGAAATGGTGATTGACGCACTCCAAGGGGAGTTAGATGACCGACTAAACGTCATCACCGATCTACAAAGTCATGTGCAGGAGTTGAAAGCGAAAGCTGAACAACATCAGCTCACAAGAGATAAACAACAGAAAGAGATGGAGGAGCTTGGTGAATTGCTTACAAAATTGTCAGATGCATGCAGAGCAAAAGATGAACAGCTGGCAGAGGTCACAAATGAACTTCTAACTACAACCCTATCAATGCAAAAGATTCAGGTCCAGTTAGATGTAGCAAATGCCTCCCTACAATACTCAGAGCAAAGAATAAATGATCAGGCAATTTTCTTGCGATAAATCAAAGAAAATCTCGTAGTGGCCTCGATCAAAGGAACAAACGAGGTCTACAAAGCATTAGAGAAAAAGAACAAATACCTCGAGCTGGAGATTAAATTGGAGCAATCTCAATGCAGAGACCTGGCTTTAATGCGGGTCCAAAGAGAAGACGAGCTTCTAAAAGAAATAGTTGAACTTAAAAGAGTCAACCAGTTATTGAGAGGGGGACGGCCAGAGACACAAGAAGAGGCAGGCACTTCAGAGCAACCACAGATAGAGATCCCCTCAGTTTCATTTGCTGAGATGGAGACACAGCCAGCCAAAGAGCTAAGTGGCAAGGAATAGTTTCAAATACAAAATAACAGAAACGGACACAGTGCCAAAGGTCCAGCTCTCAAAGGCTGAGAAAGATGCAATGAAGGAAAAAATTACACAAGAGGTAGATGAGCATTGAAAGGCAGCAATGGATTGGGATCTGAGAGTTCTTCACTCCGTCAAGGTTACACAACTCACTCCCAATCAAATCAATGTGCAATAGCACCAGCAATCCCTGCCCTATCCTTTGATTAAGGTGGAGTTGCTACAAGTTAAAGAAAGGCTTTACACAGACATGCAAGTTGAGGGCGTAGATCAAGACCACCCGAAGTGGAGGCTGAGTTGGTTGAATAAGAATCCCAGGTATTTGATTCTATTCACAAGAGCACCTGCGGCCCTACAAAAGGATCCTACTTTCTGTCCTGTACCAAGAGTAAGGACTTGGCAAGCACATGAGGCACTAATAAAGAAGCGGCCAACTTGGCTGAATTACCCAAGATTGCCTGGTCCAGACAAGGGACCACCGATGGAGGAGTACATGGTGAAAACCCTAACGAGCACCATGTTCTACTTTAGAAGTCTACCAGATTTATCTTGTGCTATGTTGTATAAAATCTGCCAAATGCTGCTCACCTACATCAAAGTGTTCCATGAGCTAGAGCAAGAAGGCACCTCGTGGATGTCATTCCTCAAGGGTAACAAAGGGTTATGCTATGATCTCAGTGGGCAACCTTCCAAAGAAGTCCTCTATGGCTTCTACGCCAGATGTATGTTTTTACCTTCTCAGAATATGTTGGCGTTAAAGGAATCATTCTACACAGGATTCTTCACTTGGCGGACAAAAATATTTGGGCCAGTGATCAGCAACCTGACTTCACGATTTGTAGGCTACTCAGCAGTGGAGCTGAAAAACAAAGTCACTATGCAGTTCTTGCAAGTGCCAGATAAAGAGAGGAAGATCAGATACCAAAAGGTACTAAATCCGCTTAAAGACCACCTCCCATCCATCAACAGTGGAGCTAAAAAACAAAGTCACTATGCAGTTCTTGCAAGTGCCAAATAAAGAGAGGAAGATCAGATACCAAACGGCACTAAATGCGCTTAAAGATCGCTTCGCCAACCGTCACTCCAAAGACTACTTCAGTGCATAAAGTTGTATCAAGGGACGACACAGGTGAGGAGGGGGGGAATGTTAGTAGCAAGCTAACACGAATACCACGGATATCATTTTTCAGAGCTCTTATTGTAAAAACGCTTATTGTTTTTTATAAATCAGGAATATTGTAGCTCCTATTTTTGGATAAACCTTGTAATTGATGAGCCGGGGCTACAAGCTTTCAAATTGTATCAACCTGCCATTACTTATCTTTAGTTAGAGCTCCCAAATTATTAGTTTTGACCACCAAAAACCTTGGCTAAGGTATAAAAGCCAATTTTTGTAATTTATTTGTAAGTTTTGGAAAATGAAATACACAACGTGAGCTAACGGCGCTCACTTCTCTCCTTCTCGCGCTTCCTAGTCCCTCCCCGGTTGTTAAGCCTAGGAATTTTGGGATGTTTTACTTAGTGAAAGTTGGAATGTGAAATTTTGTACCTTTGGGATTCCAAGGGGTGTTATTGGGAAAGGGCGTTGCCCATTAGTCTTATCAAAATATGTAACTGTCGATCAGTATCTTCTTGGGAATGATGACAGAAGTTATGGCGGAATTAGTATGTTTCTGTTTCTGTTTCTGTGTTCTGTTCCAGTTTCAGTTCCAGTTCCAGTTCCATTCTGATTCCTGTGTTTTCCCGTTTTGAATGTCTGTACCTTAATCACTTGGCGATCACGATGTAAGTGCGATGTAGCATGGATGGATTCGGGTTTCTCTTGTAGGAGCGAGTGATGTGGCAATGGAGGGAGGATGTTAAGAATAGTGTGAGTTGGCATAGGTAGTTGGTTGCACTCTGGAGGAAGCGGAGGAGGATATATTCCCGTATTGGACAAGGTCAGTTGCTAGGCGGTTTTGGCAGTTGTATGGGCGAGATGGTCAGCGTTCGGAACTGCAGGGAATTTTGGATTATACTGGGATGCACCAAGTTTCTATAGGGGAAGATTCAGATGATACTGTGGAGGATTTGGATGGCGCACAGGATTATCTAAGTGGCGCAAAGGGCTATCTAAGTGATAGATGGAAAGAAGAAGTACCGAATGAAGAACGGGATATATTTCCGCGGCTGTTTGCGGTTGCAGTTATTCAACATGCATTAGTGGTGAGAAGAAGATTGATTTTTGATCTATTGGGAAGTACTAGTGCAGGAAATCATGTACAAATAGGTGGACCTACAAATATGGCAGCGGCTAGGAAGGATATGCGCGTCAAATTCCGAACCTTTTCGAGAAAGTCAAAAGAAGACCCTGATTGCCACATATCTCAATACGAGACAAGATGGCAGGCCAGAGGATTTGTCGGAGTGTACGATGCCCAAGCTAAGATGCGCCAGTTTGAGGCTACTTTGGATGGGAAGGCTATGCAGTGGTTCAGTAATTTTCCAGCAAGTCATTTTGTTGAGCATGATGGATTGAAAGCAGCATTTTTGAACAGGTTCAAGAAGGAAAAGACTCCACATGATGTGTTGACCAAGCTTAGGGAAGTGAAACAAAGGAAAATGTTTGTTGAGGATTATGCACAAAAGTTTAACCAATATGTGAGAAGGTTGTCTGCTCAAGAAAGGCCAACTGATGAAATGCTTGCTGGATATTTTTTGAATGGATTAAGAAGGAATTGAAGAATGCTGTTGTTGGAGTTGATGTTGTAGGTGGATTACAAGCATTAGTGGAAACAGCTCAAAGAGAAGAGAAAAGGTTTGGGGTCTCTCATGGGAAAGCAGCCAAGAGGTCATCTAAAGAAAAGAAGAAAAGTAGGTCGAAGAAAAAGAAGAGGTCAGATAATTCGGATTCGGATAGCGATTCGAATTCGGAAACTGATACTGATTCAGATACCAAAATGGATTCTGATAGTGAAGAAGATTCCAGTGAGGATTCGGATTCATAAGAAGATGAGGATAAGAAGAAGAAAGGCAAGGAGAAGTCGAAGAAAAAGTCTAAAGAGAAAGAGGATAGAGTGGAAAAATTGGTAGCAAAGAAATTGAAGAAGTTGGGAGTGCAGAAAGCTGTGGAATCAAAAACCCCTCATTGTGAAATTTGTTTTAAGGATGGGCATTGGACAAAAGAATGTTGGTTTAATCCGAATTTCAGAGGTGTCGTACTAGAAAGGATTCAGCAGAAGTTAGAGCAACAAGGACCTCAAACTCATGGGATGTTTCCAGAGACAGGAGGAAGGCAGGGGATGTTCAATAATCAAGGATGGAAAAGGCAACAACCGTATTCAGGGTGGAGACCACAGTTTAATCAAAGGGGACCACCATTTAGAGGAAATTTCAATTCGAGAGGAGGACCGAGATTTGGAGGATGGCAGAATTCAAGACCCCCATGGAAGGGAAATTGGGATCAGCAGTAGCGGTGGCAGAATTGGTAGCCACAACCACAAGGATGGAATCATCCGGTTTGGAATTATCAAGGGGGGAATCAGCAACAGCCAAGAGGGCCAGTGCCGCAGTTACCAGCACCACCAGCACAGTCAGCTGAAGCAAACAAAGAGCCTGGAAGCAGTTTGATAGTAGTAGAATCGTTTCAGGATCAAGGGGTGAATGAAGTCGCTATGGATTGTCAGCCGAAATGTGATTGTTCTAAATGTTTGCAAGAAGAAGTAGATGTATTAGTGACAACAAGGTCCAAAGCAAGGTTGAAACCTCCACTGAATTGGGAGGAGCAAAAGGAGATTTGGGATGAAGTAGCTGAAGATTTGATGGAAAAGGATCAACAGCAGAGCAAGCTTAAATTGAAGGAGAAAGGAGTAAAAAAGGAGGAGAAGGAAAGAGAAAGGATGGATGCTTTATTTGAAGAGTTAACTAATTCCTCTATACATTTTACATTGGATCAGTTATTGTCATTAGTTCTAATTCTTAGAGATAGACTATATACGGTGATGCGAAGGACAAAGACTGTTCCGAGTATGAAGGAGGTGCAGCAGACAGCTCAAAGTTGTCAAATTAGCCCGGAGGATGTGGATTTTTCAGTACCAACACTGTTGTTGTAATAACCGCAAATTTTCAAATGTGCTATTGGATGGTGGATCAGGGGTCAACATACTTTCGGAAGCGGAATTTCTAAGGATGCAAGATGTCAGGTTGGAACCAGCTCCATTTCAAGTGCGTATGGCTAATCAGAGCAGAGTTCAACCAGTGGGGATGTTAAGGAGGCGAGGAATTATTATTCATGGATTGCAGTTTATGGTAAACTTTGTAGTCATCAGGATGAAGGATTCAAAAAATACCTATTCTATGTTGTTGGGGAGGCCATGGTTTTGCACGGCTAAGCTGAAACAGGATTGGGAAAAGAATGAAGTGACGGTTAAGAAAGGAAGGAGAGAAGTTACATTACCAATGGGGCCGAAGAAGGAATTGTCAGAAGAGACGAAAGCCAATGTTGGCACAAGCAATTAACATGTCTGAAGGATTGGAGGATGATGAAGAAGCATATTTTCTAGCAGCAAATCCAACAATTGTTCCGATATTTGAGGTAGATGTGGAGCGGATCATTGACAAATATGTAGAAAAAGAAAACAGTTTGGGAATTGATCAGTGGCAAGGGAATACAGATGGTGTGGAACAGGAAAATTTAGAAGAGAAGAAAATTTGAGAGGAAACTGTGATCGAGGATTCAGAATTGGAGCCAAAGGAGGCAATTCAGAGAGCGGAAGCTCTGTATGATAAGATGATAAAGAAAGTTTCTTGAGTAAAGGAGGATGATTTACAAGATTTGAATTTGGGAACGGAAGATCATCCAAAGATGGTAAGAGTCAGTGTTCATTTGGAAGAAGGCTTCAAGGAGGACTTGAAGGAATTACTGTTGGAGTATATTGATGTCTTTGCATGGGATTATTCTGATTTGAAAGGCATGGATCCTCAAGTGTATAAGCATCATATAAATTTGAAAACGGATGTTGTTCCACTGATTCAGCAAAGATACGGGATGAATCCAAATTATGCCAAGCAGGTGAAAGAGGAATTGGATAAATTGTTGAATGTTGGGTTTATAGTGCGAGTGGATCAGGCGGAATGGTTCTCACCAATTGTAGTGGTACCCAAGAAGTCGGGGAAGTTAAGGGTTTGTGTGGATTATAGAAAATTGAATGTAGCAACAGTTGCAAATCCATTTCCATTGCCTTTTATTGATTTAGTTCTGGATGATGTAGCGGGACATGAGATGTACCCTTTTCTTGACAGATTTTTTGGGTACAATCAAATACCAATGGCTGAGGAGGATTGAAAAAACTGCTTTTATCACAGAATGGGGAGCTTTTGCATATACAATGATGAGCTTTGGATTGAAGAATGGACCACCATCGTTTTCTAAGGCAGTTTTTAAAACCTTTGAGCCACATTTGACAGATTTTATGAGGATTTTTATGGATGATTTTTCAGTTTTTGGGAAAAAAAGTCAAGCATCTGGAATATTTGAGGAAGTTTTTTGAAAGATGTAGGATGTTTCCGATGTCACTTAATCCCCAGAAGTGTGCAATAGCAATACAGAAGGGAAAATTGTTAGGACATATTATCTCTCAAGAAGGAATGTCGATTGATGGGGACAAGATCAGTGCCATTCAGAAAGCTGTAGCTCCGGAAAATTTGAAGGCAGTGATGCGGTTTGTTGGACATATCAAATGGCATGGTAGGTATTTATGGTATTTGGCGGATGTGAGCGCACCACTTAGTCATTTGACTAAGAAGGAAGTGGAATTTGTCTGGGGAGAATGTCTGGGGAGAAGCTCAAGAGAAGGTTTTTCAGATTATCAAAAAGATGTTGGTAGTTTCACCTATACTTCAACCACCAAATTGGGAATTGTCGTTTCATGTGTATGTTGATCCTTTCGATATGGCAGTAGGAGTTGTTTTAATGCAGGATAAGATTAAGGGATGGTTCAGGCCGATTTATTATGCTAGTAGAATGATGAGAGCACCGGAAAAGAATTACACAGTTACGGAAAGGGAAGCTCTGGGAATGATTTTTGCTTTGGAAAAATTCTGACATTATCTATTAGGGAACAAAGTGGTTTTTCATGTGGATGATCAGGCTTTATTGTTTTTGGTAAAGAAGCCAAAATTGGAAGGCAAATTACCAAGGTGGATGCTCATGTTGCAAGAATTTGATTACATAGTTGTTCATACTCCAAGAACTCAGCATGCAATGGCAGATTACCTCAGCAGATTGGAACATAAGGAGGAATTACCAGGAGTATCGGATAAATTGTCTGATGCGGATTTGTTCCGAGTGGAAGGACAGTTTTTTGACAATTGGTATGATCAGATGGTTCAGTTTCTGACAGATGGAGTTTTACCTTCGACAATGTCTCCGGATCAGAGGAAGAATTTTGCATTGAGGAGCAGACCATTTCTAATTATAGCTAAAGCATTATATAGAAGAGCAGACCATTATATAGAAGAATTTTGCATTGAGGAGCAGACCATTTCTAATTATAGCTAAAGCATTATATAGAAGAGGAGCATATCATATTATAAGACGATGTGTTCCGGATGAAGAGCAGAAAGCAGTGTTGCAGGAGGCACATTGGGGATCAGTTGGAGGACATTTCTCAGGGGAAATTACAGGTCGGAAAATTTTACAAGCTGGACTTCGGTGGCCTTTGTTATTGAAGGATGCACATAGTTTTGCTAAGGAATGTGTTCAATGTCAAAAGATGGGGCAGCCTACACAAGGGGATAGGATGCAGGATCATCCAGTATTGCCATTAGAACCATTTCAGAAATGGGGAATGGATTTTGTATGCCCAATAAAACCAAGGGCAAAGAGGACAGGTTCCAAATATATTCTTGTTGCAATAGATTATGCTACCAAATGGGTGGAAGCAGTGGCTTTGAGAGATAATAAAGCAGCAAGTGTAGCAAGGTTTCTATATAAAAACATTATGACAAGATTTGGATGTCCTATTGAGTTGGTGTCGGATCAGGGAACACATTTTTTGAATTCTGTGATTCAGGAGTTGACATCCAAACACATGATTTTTCATAAGAAATCTACCCCATATCATCCTCAAGCAAATGGGCAGGCAGAAAGCTCTAATAAAGTGTTGGTGAGAATTTTGAAGAAGATTGTGTCGGAAAACAAATCGGATTGGGATGACAAGTTGGATTCAGCACTGTGGGCTTTTAGAACAGCTTTTAAGGTGGCGACTGGAATGACACCTTTCAAATTGGTCTTTGGGATTGAAGTTGTGGTGCCAATGGAATATGTAATTCCAACTTTGAGGTTGTCAGTTCAGCATAAGTTAAGTCCGGAGGAATCAATTCCTTATAGACAGAAGGAACTACTTAAATTGGAAGAGGATAGAATTCAGAGTGCTTATTTGGTAAAAATTGGGCAGAAGAGGAGACAAGCATGGATGTCTAGGCAGGTGAAATTCAAAATTTTTCAGAAAGGGGATTGGGTGATGTTATACAATTCTAAATCGGGACCACATCCAGGTAAGTTAAAGCTGAGATATTTGGGACCTTATCAGATTGAATCAGAACAGGGTCAAGGAACATTTCTGTTGAAAGATGTCTTTGGAACAAATATTGTGACTAGTGAATGGATTCAGATTGAAGAAATTTTATGGAAAAGTGCCTGAGGTTCCTAAGTGGATGGTCAATAGGGCTAAGGATATTGGCAATAAATTGTTGATAGTTGGTGTTCTGGGAGTTATAGTGGAATGTTCAGAGGCAGACTTGGCAATTTGTTCTAGCAATTAAAAACTTGTCAAGGGTTTTGGGATTCGGAATCTGGATTGTGGAATGCAAATCGAAAATCGGACTGCCGGATTTGAAGTCTCGAAAGTGGAAAGTTGGAGGAGTGGAATTGAACAAAAGGATACAGAGGTACTAATAAGTGGGGGTACTCATTTTAAGGCAGAAAATTTGCTTAGTGCAGATGTGACTCACTTAAGGAAGAATAGTTTTTTGGCGAATCCTACATGGAGTGCCCGAATCGAGGAGAATTTTCATCATCATAAGAGTAAGGTGGTGAGAGGAATAGAGGATCAAATCCAAGTGTGTGAGTGTCGCAGTTTAGTGAGTGTTAAGTCGAGTGAGAAGGGCAACATGTTTTCTCAGAATATTAAGGGCAAGCTCATGGCGGGTATGAAAGAGGATGCGACAGAAGCGATGCCGCATACCAAGTCGATGAAGACGGCGATGGAGGAGTTGTTCAAAGCGCGGCAACAGGAAGAGCCAATCGAGGTGGAAAGCGATGAGGCCAAATCTCTGAGTGATCAGGGCAGCATGGAGATGGTGGTGGCAGCTTTTGACCCTAATGAAGCAGAAACCCAGGTATGGCTAAAGCGTATCGATTATGAATTTGCATGTCTACCATGGGGTACATGGGCACAAAATGAATTCGCTGAGCGGTAGTGGAATATGATAAAGGAAAGTGATGGAATGATTACAGCCGATGTGCGCTTGACACCCAAGTTGGTGTCCAAAGTTTTCAAGGTTCCCTGTCTAACTGTGCCGGCTAAGACAAGGAAGCTGACCGATTCCCTGATAAAAGGGGAATTCAGAAATCTGGTAGGCACGAAGGCATACTACATGGTGAAGAATGCGGGTGGAAACAGAGCTCCAAATTTGTTTTGGTATTTGGAAAAAGTGTGTATCCTCCAGAAGACTGCCTACATGTCCAAGGAGGCTTTGCTCCTTTGTTTCAGGCGGAGAGAGGCATTAAAGTGGATTGGGCATCAGTTCTGTATGATCGGATGCAGTTAACTGGAAAAAGAGACCGACATCGGACACCAGCAGTGGCCAGAGTAGCACCTTATTTGGCTGCAATTTTTGAGTATGTTCTGAAGGTTCCGACAGTAGCAATAGGTTTGAAGACACCAGTGGTAGATGTGGCTAAAGAAGAGGGAATAGCATATGGAAGTAAGAGAAGGAAATTGTTGTTGGGCTCTCCAACAGTTGAAAAAGGTAAATCACCTTTCAAAGTCTTGGAAGGGTTTGGAAGAATCGGAATCAAAGCCGAACAGTTTCACAATGGAATCAGAATCAAATAAATCGGAGTCCAAGGGCAAGAAGGTAACGTTGTTCATGAAAGGAATGGGTGGAGGTGTTGAGAAGACTGCTCTGGAAAGTTTCAAAGTAAAAGCGGGGAGCAGTGACAGTTATGAGCATAAAATGTTTTCTGTGGAAGAGGCAGCTAATAGTTTGACTCAACTGAATGAGTTTATGCAGAATCAAGATGCAGCTCTGAGGGTGATGGAAGCTGAGAAAATGGAGCATAAATGTAGTGCTATCCCGGGGTGGGAAATGCAAAAAGTGTGGATGCACTTGTTTTAGGAGAGATCATATAAAGAAAGACTGCAGGAGGAAGTTAGACGGATTACAGGAGAGGCTTTGGCGAGAAATGCCGAAGTTCTGAGTGTAGCAGAGGATTTTACTAAGTGGGCAGACGGACTAAAAGCTGCAGTGGATGACCAATTCAAAGAACTGGGAGATAAAGTGGCTAAGTTGACTACTGAGAATATTTTCCTAATTAATAGATTGACTCCGTTGATAGATATGGAGAAATCCGCATTGCAGAACCAGGGAATGACAGGTATTTTCGTTGTAGATTCGGATGCGGATGTTCTGAAGCAGGAAGTGCTGGAGTATACACAAGAGATGTGGAATAAAGCTACAAGGCTGTGGAGGGAACACATGGAGGTGTCGACGGATAGATTCAAAAATTGGTTTCAGCTGACAGGAAAAGAAAGTGTTAGGAGGGAGAATGAGGAATTGAAGGTGGAAAATGAGAAATTAGTGGCAGAGATGCAGGAGTTGAAGGAAAGAAGTAAGGAGATTGAAGTGAATGCAGGGGCGGTGAGTAAGTGGACAGCAGAGCTGAGCAGTGATATTTTGGGACCAGATCGGATTGTAGCAGGAGGAGCGGATTCAAAAGTGGAAAAGGAAGTGGAAGCTGAAGCGAAAAAGAAGGCGGATTCGGATGTTGCAGCAAAAAAGGCAGATACAGAAGGAGATGCTGAGGAGCAGGTTGTTTGATCAAGGGATTGTGGGTCCAAGTCAGCCTGTGGCTCTAGCCACTAGGCTGTGCCAGGTGTTAAGCCTAGGAATTTTGGGATGTTTTACTTAGTGGAAGTTGGAATGTGAACTTTTGTACTTTCGGATTCCAAGGGGTGTTCTTGGGAGAGGACGTTGCCCATTAGTCTTATCAAAATATGTAGCTGTTGATCAGTATCTTCTTGGGAATGATGATGGAAGTTATGGTGGAATTAGTATGTTTCTGTTTCTGTGTTCTGTTCCAGTTTCAGTTCCAATTCCAGTTTCCTGTTCCAGTTCCATTCAGATTCCTGTGTTTGCCCGTTTTGAATGTATGTACCTTAATCACCAGTTGTCACATTGCAATCGTGTTTGTTGCATTGCAACCGCAGGTAAGAGCTCTATGCATTGATGTAAACACATCACATTAATTTGTAGCTTTTGGTGTCATTAACCTGCGGCCTAATTTCCTCATAAGTAGGAATTTACACTTCAAAATCAAAAACTAAGCATAGACGAGGTATTGGGGCATCATTGCTAAGCATTTACGTGCATTCTGGGTCAAAAACAATTAGGTCAAGAATCCACTACTATTAATAATCGCGATTTTGGCACTTGACCTAAAGTGGGGTTTGAGACCACAAGCATGTGTGCTTAGGTCTTATAAACTTGTCCTAGAAGTTTCGTTACATTTGAATGTCATTTGATGATGTAACGGATGTGATTTGTTTGTCGATGAGCGATTGGCTTTTGGTGATTTCAGTCACTTGAGTGTAGCTTGAGTTAGATTCGAGTTGTTTTTTGTTTTTTGAGAGATTGACAACCTCTTGTAGCCTATATGCACTAGTCGAGTCGACTTCGTCCCATGGATTGACAATTTAATCGTGATTCTTGCTAAAACTGCAATAAGGTAGGATAGTGAGATTATACTAATTAACCAATTTGAGTCGTGGGTGTAGATACTTAAGTGCTTATTTTCAAAGGCTAAGAGGAGTAGCAAATATGGTTTTGAATTGCCAAAGGATACACTAAGTAAACACATAAGTATAATTAGCATGGCTGACAATAACCAAGAGAGTAGAATGAACATTGATAACTTCGATTTTGCACATGAAGGTGCTAATGATGATCCCCCCATGTTTATCAATTATCTTGTTACTGGGTTGCATCAAGCTATGGGCAACCCTACTTTGCAAGCTGAAGTTACCCAACAACTTCGTGTTTATGGAATTTCCCTTCCTCTCCAAGAGGAGAGAGAATTTAGGAGGCCTCTTGATGAGACTCCCAAAAGAAGACTCTCTCGCTTCAGAGAGAGGAGGAATCCAAAGAACAAGAAAGAAGTGAATCCTTAAGTTCCTCTAAAGATGTGGCTCCATGAAGACAGCGGTCTAGACTATCGCTAACTCCTCTCAAGAGGAATTGATCAACCCATAGTCCTTCTCCTTGTCATTCCAAAAGGGAAGAGAGGAAACAAAGGAAGGAAAAGGCAAGAAAGAGGTCACCCTCTTCTCCTTCTTCTTCACCTTCCTCCTCTTCTAACAAAAGCTATAGTTATTCTCCTAGAGAATACAAGAGAAGAGGACATCGCAAAACTTACCGTGCATGGTGAAAATCACAAAATCTCAAGAAGTTCAAAGAGGGAGGAAAGAGTATCTCTTTTCTCACCTATCAAAGGTGCCACAAACAAAGTATTGGCCTTCATCCAACAATTTGATGATGCCTTTGGAGACAAGGGCTTCACGGAGTCCTCCAAGATACACCATGTAGCTATGCACTTCTAGAAATCTACTCGTCAATGGTGGGCTAGCATTTGTGGCAATGGCGAAGCCCCAAAGACATGGAAGACTCTATGACTTTCCATCATCAAGCAATTCCTTGCAAGCGATGGAAAGGACAATGTGATTTTCATATGGCGGAGCTTGAAGCTACTCTTCAACGAGTCTATCCACAAATATGTAGACAAGTTTTGGGATTTACATCTCCAAGCTACAGTCTTTCAAAGGATAGAGTTTGCCAAATGAAAGCAACAATTCTGTGCAGGATTACCTGATGAAATTTTTGAGTATGGCAACTCACAACAGCCTAGCACTATCATCAAAGTCATCCACCACACTATGGTTGCTTCAAGGATCAATTTCCAACAAGGGGTGAGAAGAAATTTCAAGCCCATGGAAAACAAGGATCAAAATGAAGCTAAACAAAAGAGCAATGCTCAAAACTCTTTCCAAGGCAACAACAACACCAACAACAACAAGGCCAAGAAGAAATGAGCTTACAAAGGTAAAAATTAAAGGCCTTTCATAACGACCATAAATGCTTTAAGTGTGGGGAGCAAGGACAAGGTTATCGTTCTTGCCCCAAAAGAAATATACACAATGACACTCTTAGAGCTTCCATGGTTGAAGCTCCAAAAGAGGATACTCATTGCAAAGGCTCATTCCTCTCCTATGCTTGAGGAAAAGTAAGGGAGCATGATGCCTTCATCTTGTTTGACCCTGGCTCTACTCACAACTTCATATCAATGGAGTTGGCCACCAAGTTGAACATTCAAGCTTTTGAGATGGGAGATACTGTAATTGCTGACACAACTTTTAAGGGATAGCAAGCCTCTGTTACTCTCTTGATTGGGAAGTTGAGGCTTCATGTCCAAAGATACGTCAACAAATAAGACTTTTGTTTATCTCTCCTCTCCAACATGAGAATGTTATCCTAGGGCCACCATGGTTCAACCGCATGGCTGCCAACATGCAGTTCCGTGAAAGGACAATCTATTTCACCTACAAGGAAAAGAGCATGTACATAGATACTAATGATTCTGGGAACACCATATCCTTGGTAAATACGCTTGCTTTTGATAAGTCAATGAAAAGCTCTATTTTTGCGTATATGATTTTTGTTAGAGCATCTGTAAATGATTCTAATGTTTTCACAAGTAGCAATAAAGGGAATCAAGAGTAATTAGAGTTGTTTAATTTCCTAAATGGATTCCAATATGTTTTCACTAATGACATCCCTAGTGAGCTATTGACATCGAGTTAGCCGTACCGCCCTCTAGCCCGACCTGAGAGTTTGAAGTTCTCGATTTTTGAAGCTGAGGACCGCATGAATCAACCATTCAGGGAGCTGCAGGTAAAGAAAACCACAAAAAAAACATTTTTTTTCCTTATTATCACTGCCGCCAAAACCCTGAAGGGCGCATAAAAGAATTACTTTCTCCCATGACGGGCCGTCATTCTGTTCTCTTCCGTTATTTTCCTTAACCACGCTCTCCTCTCGTTCACACTCTCTTGGCCTCACACACACCCCTCTCTCCCCTCTTGTTTTCTTCCCACCGGCGGGCCGAGTTCCCTCTCTCTCACTATCTTTTCCCCCCTCTCACTCACACATTCTCTCTCTCTCTCTTCCCCTTCGTGTAGGAACCCACCATGCAACATAATATTCTCTCTCTCTCTCTCTCTCTCTCTCTCTCTCTCTCTCTCTCTCTCTCTCTCTCTCTCTCTCTCTCTCTCTCTCTCTCTCTCTCTCTCTCTCTCTCTCTCTCTCTCTCCCTCCCTCCCTCTCTCTCTCTCTCTCTCTCTCTCTCTCTCTCTCTCTCTCTCTCTCTCTCTCTCTCTCTCTCTCTCTCTCTCTCTCTCTCTCTCTCTCTCTCTCTCTCTCTCTCTCTCTCTCTCTCTCTCTCTCTCTCTCTCTCTCTCTCTCTCTCTCTCTCTCTCTCTCTCTCTCTCTCTCTCCCCACCCCGTTGACCCTCATTAACTCCCCCCCCTTCCTCGCTCGCTGTCGGCCAAGAGCAGCCTGAAGGCCCCCCCCCTCTCTCTCCCTCTCTTCCTCTTGCGTGCTCTCTTGACCAGCCCGAAGGCGCAGCAGCATAATAATGCACACTCTCTCTCTTATCCACACCCACACACCCCACTCCCTCATCTTCTCTCTCCCTCACCACCTCACCCCGGCCTCCCTCTCTCGCTTCGTGCTAAAGCCCGCAGGCACCACTCTCACACTCTCTCTCTCTCTCTCGCGCTCTCGTTAAGGCCTGCAGGTGCAGGTAAAAAATAGTCCTCTCTCTCTCTCTCTCTCTCATAACACACACACACGCACTCACACACACACACACACTCCCCCTCCCATCTCTCCCCGCGCTCTCTTTCCCTCCCACCATCACTCTCGTTCTTTCTCTCTGTGTCGCCATCGCCACACGTTAAAAAAGTGTGTATATATATATATATATATATATATATATATATATATATATATATATATATATATATATATATATATATATATATATATATACACACACACACACACACACGTTTCATAAAATAATACCTCCCCCTCTCTCGTTCCCACACACACACCCCTACACAACCACAACCATGTACATATACACATACGCACACATATACAACACATAAACACAATCACCCAGTCACATATATACACACACGCATAGACGCACTTACACATATACACATACATGCACACACGCATTGCACGCGTGCATATATGCACCCACAATAAAAAAATCAAAGGAATAAACAACATCAACGCCAAAGAGAAGAAAGACGGCCAACTCGCGCGCTGCCAACACCAAAACAAGAAGTGGTGCCAAAGGCACGCCCCGGGCGGCACCGAGAGGAAGTAACACATAGCATCTCGGCTTCTCGCAACAAATACCGATTTCGGCAGCCCTAAACCTCACACCGACCACTCGAACCATCAACAAAACCCTTGTAAATTTCTCGAACTCCACTCTTCCCTAGTAACCTTGCGAGTGGCTAGTGGATTGTAAAAAAACTCTCCCCACCCCACTTTTCCTCTCTCTCTCTATCTCTCTCTCTCTCTCTCTCTCTCTCTCTCTCTCTCTCTCTCTCTCTCTCTCTCTCTCTCTCTCTTATTAGATGCCTCTCTTACTAGACAGGCATCTAGACCTTCTACAACGACCAGTGGATATTTGCAACGACCATTGGGTAAGGACCACCTCTTAAGCCTATATAAAGAGGCCTCCGTTAAGCACAAAGAAGGACACAAGTGAAGGAGGAATACACTAGCTCCATGCACTCTACATTGTAAGCACCACTAAGCACATAATGCACCCCACGTTAGAGAGCTCATGGCATCATATTGAGTGGCAAGCTTGGGCATTTTAGCATTGGCAACATCACTATTTTCCCCATTCTCCACCACACCGTGGTTGAGTTACTAGTCACGACCACTCCATGCACATAAGGTAGTCACTACTCTCCCGCAAGGCAACATGAGCATGCTTGGATTGAATGCATCAACACCATGCTACCTTGGCCGCTCTCGATGTGGTGATTGACGTCGTCGGTGGCTACATCGTCTTGATGTTTTCACTCAATTAACCTTCCCACTAACTCCAACTTCACCATGCACCATATGGCGCTCGCATTCCATCACGCATCCCTAGTGCCAAGAGCCAGGTTTGTAACCATCAAGACCACCATTTGTAAGTATCATCATCGCCAATAAAATGGTTCTATGTTGTCTTTATCTTTGGGGTCCATTCTCTGTTCTCCTTAGTTTTGTTTTCCCACATTTGTGGGATGTTTTGTCTCTTCTATATCACTCTGCTTGTGCTCCATCACGTGCCGCCTCTCCAATCAATCAGTAAGCTCCATTCTGACCTTGTCACATACCTCCCTCGTACACACACTCCTAATTGTTGACTAAGCATTTTCTACATGTGGAAGTTTGTTGTATCACCATTTCATGTTGGTTACGTAGAGGGCATCTCACTTTTGCTACCCTAGGTCATGTATGTCTACGTCCTAGCCGCACTTATGCTAGGTGGTGCCCCTCTCTACTTATAGGATTACTCCTACCTTGAGATGATGCTTGGGGATGTTCAAGCTATGTGTGGTGTAGAGGCCACCCCATATGGCATGTCCAAAACGAGGGGATGATGACCATGCAATAAAGCTTCTACTAGGAAGCTCACCACCTACCTCCTTATTGAGTTTCACAATCTCGACAAGAGAAGATCATCAGGCAAGTGCATGAATTGGTGGAAAAAGGGATGGTGAGGCGTATCTCCTCTCCATTCTGTTCACCACTACTTTTAGTGCAAAAGAAAGATGGCAGATATCACATGTGTGTCAACTATAGAGCACTAAATAGGATAACTATCAAAAATATATTTCTTGTCCCTCAGGTAGAAGATCTGTGTGATAAGCTACAAGGCTCTGACTACTCCAGTAGGATTGACCTTAAAAGTGGCTATCATCAAATAAGGATAGTGGATGAAGATATCCTAAAGATCGCGTTTCATACAACATTTGTTCTTTATGAATATCTATTCATGCCTTTTGGCTTGACCAATGCACCAGCCACATTCGATTGTTTGATGGACAAAATATTTAGACCTTATTGCAAGTTCACTGGAGTGTTCTTTGATGATATCATCGTCTACTCCAAGTCCTTGGAGGAACACAAGCAACATCTCCAAGTGATTTTTCAAGCATTGAGGGAGAACAAGCTTTTTCTCAACCAAAAGAAAAGCGATTTTTTTCTTCAAGAGATTCATTACTTAGGTCATATTATCTCTCAACATGGTATCCATATGGATCCATCAAATTTAGAGGTGATAAAAGCATGGCCTAATCCAAGGAATCTCTATGATCTAAGAAGCTTTATTGGTATGTGTCCATACTATAGACGCTTCATTAAAAAAATTCTCAAATAACAGGACCATTACATGAATTAACAAAGAAGAACGTTAAGTATTCATGGGTTGTTAAGGAGAAAAATGCTTTTGACAATCTCAAAGAGAAGCTTACCTCTCAAACAGTCCTCATGCTTCCGGATCTCTCAAAGCCATTTGAGGTCCAATGTGATGCTTGTGGTGATTTCCTTGGAGCAGTCTTGCTTCAAGAAGGGCATGCCATAGCATATGAGAGCCGAAGGCTCAATGCCAATGAACGGGTCCATTCATCCTACGAATGGATCACAAAGCCTCAAGAAATTCATGACGCAAACCAAGCTCTACGACAAACAAATGAGGTGGGCATATTTTCTTTTGCAATTTAAATTTCATATTGCTCACATCGCTTGCAAGAAAAATCAAGTGGTCGATGCACTTTGGTAATGGCCAAGGGAAAATGTGGTGCCTATAGCAACTCACCATGATCTATCTTTTATGATAAATGAGTATGCTACTGACCGAGATTTTAAGTACGTAACTACAGCCTTTGCATTAGGGAAGGAAAAAAAAAAGAACCATTCACCTTGGAGGATGGTTATCTTCCAAACGGCAATAGGCTATGTGTTACTCATGTATGAATCCAATGCTTCTCATTATGCGGGGCAAAGAGGGATTCCATAATCTACTCTTCAAAGAGTAGAAATGAATTTTTGCTGGTCTACCATGAAAAGTAAACATACAAGAGTGTGTTTCAAAATGCGTGGTATACCAAAAATTGAAATTCGAACGAGGGAAGCAACTTGAATTGTTTCAACCGACAGGCTTAGCAAGAAGACACACTCTATGCCTATCGAAAAGACTATTAAGGCACATCAAACGGCAGCCCTCTTTAGATCTCAAATTTTCAAGTATCACGGATTGCCAACATCCGTAGTGTCGGACAAAGATCCTAGAATGACCAATAATTTCTGTAAGGGTCTCATTCAGAATCTAGGAAGTAGATTAAATTTATCTTAGCCTATCATCCACAAACGGATGACCAAAATGAAATAACTAATATAACAATTCTTGAATCTACTAAAAATCTATGTCATGGAAGTAGATCAATGTTTTCAATGAGAGATGTGCACATCTGTCGCACGTGTCAAAGCAAGGGACTTGTTGTACACTGTGTGTGAGCCACAAATGGCTGCAAGCACACAACCAGATTAATCTAATAATCTCAAGAGTGCAAGGGTGTGTCACTCACCGCCCTATGCTCACCTTCGTGGAGGATTCCTGACCGCGAAGAAGAGGGAGATACCACCGTGCTACGCTCAATCGCCGTGTCGTTGCAATGCTCAATCTCTCTCTCTCTCTCTCTCTCTCTCTCTCTCTCTCTCTCTCTCTCTCTCTCTCTCTCTCTCTCTCTCCCCCCCCCCCCCCCCCCCCCCCTCTCTCAAGAACAAGAAGGAGATGAAGAACAAGATGGAGATGGAGAAAGAGCACTCTTCAATTGCACAAATGAGAGAATAAGTGATTTTTAGGTTTAGGTGACTTTTATATGAGCTTGCCCATTCACACTTGGGTGCCCATGCTTAGCCAACTAACCCTTGAATGTTCCAGTTAGAGTGCGCCTCTCATCGACGATCACTCTTATCCTTTCCTATTGGACCGACAAGCCCGGCCCATGACTACTAGAAGTGGACACCGGTGGTTAACGTGCTCCCCTTCCTGATGTAGATTCCACCCTCAAAATATAACAGTGTAGCATCAGAATCCACGATAGGAGTACCTATAGCAGAAGAAAAACAACATTGTGAAAGCTTAATGGCAGCAAGTGCAGCCATGCAATAAGTGAGATGCATACATGATATTCTAGGAAATGAAAAAAAACAATCCTGAATTGTAGCATGGCCAACTAGAACAAGCGTAGTACCTGAATGAAATGCAATTGAGTTAAGATCTATTAGGTTGACTCTAAGAGAAGTACACAAGAGCTAGGGCTAAAGTAAGTACTAGATTGACCAACGTTAATTAAAAAATGTCGTCTAAAGAGTAGTTAATCCTAGGAATGCTCGTCGAGTTCTAAAGACTAGTGATCTTGTCACTTATACCAATTAAGTGTGATCAACATAAAATACAAGGAAGTTTGTGCTATTTTCTTTCTCTTTTTGTTTTTCTTTTTTGTTGTTGTCATAGTTGCTACAAGTAGCTAGGGATTCGATGTCTCAAATACCAGCAGCTGGGAGACTCGAGATCTCAAAAAATAGCTTGAGCATAAACTAGCCGAGAGACTCAAAGTTTCAAATACCATGCACCTTAACACATGGACTTCCACAACACAAGTCACACTTAGGTGGAATAAGCTAGAGAGAACTATATCCTCATAGCCTAAAACATTACTAAAGTTACTACAATTAATATACTATTTAGGAATTGAATAGAGCAATTAAATAGCCTAATTTAGCCTAAGGTCCTACCTTCTTAAAGACAACAATATACCAAACTCAAAGACAAGGACAAGGTACTAGAAGTTTGAAAAAATTATAGCATCTAAATTGCAATGTCACAACTTCATAAATTCTATGAATTGTTAGAAACTCAAATGACAAGATGCAAACATGTAACTGTGGAAAGCATAAATAAAAGACAGTAGTACACCTGATATAATGGAGAACATCCATTGTAACATGTAAACATCCATTGTCGTTGTCCTTCGAAGGCATCCTTACGTACTCAAAAACTGTACATTAGTCACCATCAAATATCGACCTTCTAGAGGCACATCAGTGGAAAAAAAGAACTTTGCTAATCACTAAACTCTAAAATAGAAACACTCCTATCGTAGTAATCCTATCTACCCTCCATCACTTGAGTGATGAGGATCAAAGTAAGTGGAGGTTGGAGAGCTCGATCGGTAGCTGTAAGACTAAACCGCCATCGTCATCATCAAGATAGGTGTAATCCTCTTCGATAAGGCCGTGTGTCTCGTCTCTCCAATCACCATTATCGTCCTCATCCTCTTGCAGTAGAATAATATTAGGAGGCATGCATACTCAACCTAGGAAAAAGGGTAAGCTTGGGAAATTGGGCAAACTTCCTGGATAGAATAGGGATCCGTCGTAGTCAAGAGCCACTCTAACTCCTCAACATTTCTCTCACAAGCGAGTGTTTCAATCGAATCCCATTCAGAGGAAATATGAGGATAACATAAATGCATTACTTGGGACAGGTAAACAGAGTATTCGTAAGAATCAACCATATCTGTGAACATAAATAGAGGATGGCTAGGTGTTTGATGACATTGGTTTCTGTTTCAGAGTACCTGATGTGACATGTGTAGATCTGGGTCAATGATTTTGACTAGTATTGTGCACACTCGTTTGCTAATTTCTCTTGCTCTTTACTATTTTTATTTTTATTTATTTTTTAAACTAGGGTGGTTAGTGACTATATATCTATATATATACAATCCCTAAAATCGAAAAGCTCAAGGGTCAAGGAAAGAAGGGTAAGAGGGAAATAATTCAATAGGCTGATGTGAATGAAGACTCCCCCCTTCCTTGGGTAGATCATACTTTAAAAGGATATCATCACCTTTTGAAACCAGTTATTCCAATTTCTAATAGGTGAGGATTTTATCCAATAGTTTTACCTTGGGTGTCTCATCGTGTTGCAAGGGTGGTAAGGTACTCTCCCATGAACGAACTTGAAGTAGTGCATCAGGTAATAATTGAACAATCGGAGGTGTTGAATCTTTTGTAGCTTCATGGAGGCTGCCTATGGTAGGTGGAGGTTGTGTAGAAGATTTTACCTCTATGGATGCATTACATGAGGAACTAGAAGCTTCACGGAACTCCCCCTTTCCTAAGCTAAGCCGAATAGATTGGTTTTTCCTTGGAACCCAAACTAGCTCTGGAATAGATGTGTAGCATTCTGTGATCTTTCCCTTCCCACGGTCTTCCATCGGCTTTGGAATCACAAGGTTTGACTCACATGGTTTTGTAGTGGATAGCAAAGGACACGATTTACGTTTAGGTACCCAAATTCGATCATTTCCATCATTGTAGCCTTGGGCTTCTAACAGTTGTTTGGGAATCCAACATGGTTTGGTTTTCACCTTCTTAATCTGAGTGGATGCCTTCCTTCAAGGTTTCCTTTGTGAATTAACTTGAACCATAGGGGGGTCCGAAAACAATACCTTGGGGACCCATTGATATGTCGCCTTGGTCAAATCACGTGGAGCCTTTGATGTAGCACTGTCTATCATAGCCATGGAAGTTGAAGATTTAGACGGTTGTGCTACTAGCAAGGATGTTGTGACTTTTTGGATTGGAAATATTTTGTTGTTTTTATTTATGAAGAGGTGAGATTTCGGGTCTTATTCCTTGAGCCGTAGGGCCATGAGTTGGTTTCTGCATCGTGATAATCTTCGTCTCCCAATCAATATTACATTTGACTACAGACATCCAATTGCACCGCAGGTTTATGTTTACCCTCCATAGTACCAACATGCATGACCAAAAAGCTTTGAACCACAATTCCATTGTCATAAATAACAGGAGTGTGTAGGATTCCAAAAACAGTGGTCTTCTTCTTGTTGACATCCTTGACTTGGATGGTGCTTGTGGATAGGGGTTGTTTTCCTAGCTGACATAGGATAACAAATTATGTTGAGCTCCTGTATCCAATAATGCGTTATATAGTACTCTCCAATAGAGGCTATTTAGTTCAATTGGATATCGTAGAGGTGGCCCAGATTCCAATGAATCATCATCAGTGTCTTCAAAAAATGCTTCCATAATTCCCAGATTAGCCTCTCGTTGGCGTCTAAGACGTTGTTGTCTTTCACAAGCCTCAACTCTTGCTTGGATCTTTTTAAGCTCTGCATATTCTTTGGCTGCTTTCTTTTCATTTATTCTAGCACGCACATTTGCTCGATATTGTCGCCTCTTATATCTCTTGCTCTTCTTGTCTTATTTTTTATTACGGTCGACCTCTAGTAGAGAGTCACTAGATGAATTGCTACTTGTGTCTTATGCTCCCTTGGATAGATTGTCATCTAGGGTACCACTGAGCCTTGAATGATTTGTCCCCACATTTGCACTAAAATTTAACTTAGATTCTTCGTCCTCAGAATCAATTTCAATTGATGACTCTGACCCCAAATCGTGTGGGCTATAGTCTTGTGAGATTCTACGGGTTCCAATGCCAGTCAAACCTTCATCTTGTAGGTCATCAGAAGCTATATGCATTGCTTCTAGCATTTTTAAGGGTACGAATGGTGGCATTTCATCCCGTTGAAGTGTTACTAGGTTGTCCTCCTATTTTCCCAAGTGTCTATGGTTCTGCTAAGTGGACCCAATCCACATTGTCCGACTCAGTCATCCCAGGTAGTACATACATATAAGGAGAATCTTCCCCAACATCAGTGTCCACTTTACATGTGTAATAATATTGCAATGGGGCCGAGTGAACTGTGGTGTCAGATCTATGATCAATTATAAACCTGTTTCCTAGAGGATGTGCTCAACCAGTTTACAAGATCCACTCAAATGAAAGAATCTTGGAACTACAAGTAGACATGGTTTTTAGACCATTCATACACCGTTTTTGCTTCCCTCATGAAAGGGCGTCCTAAGATCATCTCAGATGCCATGGTGTGCTTGGAGAAATCCATAACAATAAATGTATTTCTTATTTTATGTCTAAAGACCTTGATATTGAGATCTTATAGCATCCCAATAGGTTTAGCAATAGACCCATTGGCCATCTTTACTACTATGGTTGTGGTCCCAAGGTGAGGTCTTCCCATATTTTTCCATCAATTTTTAGTCACAATGCTAACCCCAGTGCCACCATCAAGGATTCTGTTCACAATTAATCCCTTGGTAGTGATTGGTATGGTTGCATTGGATTCATCGCCCTCAAAGTATTGTCCCAACTTGTTAGCAGGTATTTCTACAAGTGGATTCTCATCTAGGTTGGGTTGTGGATCTAAGTGTTCCTCCTCTATTGGCATCTCCCTAGCTTCATCCATCTGTGCAAATTGTGGTAGCCCGACCTTCAGTTCTCCATTGAAGAAAGCTCGAAGAGCTAAGAATAACTCAGGGTCTCTATATAGTTTGGACATGATGGTGGTTCTAACTTTTGAAGCCATGAAATCCATCAATTTGGCAATATGTAACACCACCTTTTGGGCTTCAATCCCTTGACGTGGGGAAGGTGGGATCTACATTTCTTTGATAGGGTCAGGCAGTCCCTCTGTAAACATTCTTTCCAACAAGAAGTGAGTACACCCCCTTTCCCATAACTTTAAGTCACTTTCTTCCTGGATGACACTAGGTATGGCTAGGGGTCTATGGACTTTGTGAGGTTGTTGTTGCATAGGGAACAATGTATCTGTAATCTGGATCTGCCTAGCTGCCGGTTCTAGATCCCTTTGGGTATCTTCTACCGAACTCCTTAATTGTTTGACTCGCTCGATCTCCTCTGTAGGGTTTGCATAAGTTCCTATCTTCCTCTTGGATTTTGGCCATTGTGTCTCATGACGATATTCCTTGTTGGTTTCTTTCTTAGTGGTTGTTTTGCTATCCATGGTTTCACCTAAATCAGAATCCTCTTCAGCGTCATCCATATATACGGGGTCGTCACTAGTCCCTATGTTGGTCTTTGGATTGGGGTCTGACTTCGTTGCTTTTTTCCATCTCTTTCTTCGTGTTTTCTTCTTCTTCTGATATTGGTTAATTGATCTCGTGCCTCTTTCTTCAAGAATATAATTTTGTTTTTGGAGCATCGATCGTGTCAGTACATTTACTGGTACCACAGGTGTACTTTGTGATGGCTCCTTGGTAACCTCAATCAAGTTTAATGGCGGTGCCGGATATGACATGTTATTGCTAAATGGTATGGCCCCACTTGAATAAGAGCTCGGATAATGCCATTGTGGAGTGTGAGCTCTTGGCATAATTGGGGGTGTGGGAGCTACATGGGCATGAGGTGCGACAGGTACATAGGCTTGATGCACACCTGTAGGTATTGTTGGGGGCAATGTTCTACTAGGTAGCGGTGCAGTGCTAACAAACGAGGTCCAAGGTATACTTTTTGTACTCATCATCGGAGTAGGTATTGTAGCCGTAGTGTCTTCGAGAGACAGATGAGCTAGATTTGGAAAAGTAAAACTACTACTTGTGGGTTCAGACTGTACCAAAACTCCAGGCGACACAATATATGAAGGGTCCATTCGACTCACTGAAGGAGTTTCCATCTATGATAATGTCGGTTGACTGGCCTTGCCCGTATCCAAGAATGTCATAAGGCCCGTTGAAGGAATGTTAATCCCTTGGTTTCCATGAAAGCAAGGGGCAGGATATCAACGTGGACACTCTTGGGGAGTATAGGCTCCCCCTAAGATACCAAAGAAGAATCTACCTCTCCCTCACCTTCGTTAACTTCACTAGCCGCAGGTTCAAAGCAAGTATCTCTACTAAAGGTTTCTATAAAGCGACTAAACACACTAGATCCAGGTTGTGGGGCCCAGACAGGTACGCTTTTTGTTTACTTTCTCGGGGTTTGGTGTAGGATGCCCTTCCATAACATTGTAGTCAGATGAAGAGTCACTAGCCGCTATGTTTGGGTCTTGGGTTGTACTACCTTGGGTCCCCACCGAGGGCCTGGAACCTAAGGTAGGTGGGTATTGAGAACCCGCGTAAGTCAAAGTGCTCGCTAGTTGCTCGGCCACTAGCCAACGACCAGAGCATAGATACATGTGCCTTTGACACCCTACAAGCATGTGCGAATACCCTCGAAGGTTAATCGCTTGAATTTTTTAGGCGTTTTGCACCCCGGTTTCACGCATTTTTTTATGTTTTTTAATGTCTTTTTACAATTGTTTTGGATTAGAGCATGTGATAGCTCAAAATGAACGTATCGCTCAGGGGGTCTTGGTGTGCTTTACAGCACAGCGTTCGATAATCTGAAGCTCCGATGGTCCTCAAAAGGGTCGAGTTTTACTTAGGCGTGAGGCTAAAATAAGTAAGTCCAAAGGGTGACTGAGGCCTGAGCCTGGGCTTGGGCTTGGGCTTGGGGAGTGTTCCCGATCTGAGTCCTTTCTTTTAAATTTCAAAAAAAATTACCTTTTTTTTGGATAAGGTCGTCGCGGTCGCGTCGCGTGCGTGCGTGCACACACACCTAACCTACTTACTTGCAACTAATAGAGCTACTGTTACACTCTGTTTAACACAGTCCTACAGCAACTAATTAACTAACATATCTACTTATTACACCTTACAAATCTAACATTATAGATCTAATACCTTAAATCTAACACCTTATCAACAGAAAACAATACGTTGCAGGAAAAAAATCTAACACCTTATTAACAGAAAACAGTACACTCCAGCAAAAATAAAGTTCACTAATCCTTCTCAACAGCCATACACCTTCTTTCTCTACCTTTCCTACATCTCATATTGCACCACAAAGCAACATAGAGTGTTATTTGAGCTTAGTGCAAGGCATCTCCCCGACAACGGCGCCAAAAATGTGTGCATCTATCGCACGTGTCAAAGCAAGGGACTTGCCGTACACTTTGTGCGAGCCACAAATGGCTGCAAGCACACAATGAGATTAATCTAGCAAGCTCAAGAGAGCAAGGGTGTGTCACTCACCGCCCTACGCTCGCCTTCGTGGAGGATTCCTCGCCGTGAAGAAGAGGGAGCTAGCGTCGTGCCGCGCTCAACTGCCTCGCCGCCGTTGCAATGTTTTGATCTCTCTCTCTCTCTCTCTCTCTCTCTCTCTCTCTCTCTCTCTCTCTCTCTCTCTCTCTCTCTCATAGACACGCACACAAGGAGATGAAGAAGAAGATGGAGATGGACAAAGAGCACTCTTCAATTGCACAAATGAGAGAATAAGTGATTTTTAGGTTTAGGTGACTTTTATATGAGCTCGCCCATTCACACTTGGGCGCCCTGGCTTAGCCAACTAACCCTTGAATGTTCCAATTAGAGTGCACCTCTCATCGATGATCACTCTTACCCTTTCCTATTGGACGGACAAGCCCGGTCCATGACTACTAGAAGTGGACGCCGGTTGTTAACAAGAGAAGTACCTACCTCTAATAGAGTATGCGTACAATGACATTGTATACACTTCTATGGGGAAAGCACCTTTCGAGGTTAAAGAGGGAAGATCCAAAAGTCCTTTACTACTTAAAGTACATGGAAAGATCTTCGCTACTGATGAATATAAACGAGACTTACAAGAATCTTTTCCAAAGATTAAAAAGGTTATATCCATCTCACAGCAAAGGCAAAAATGGTTGTTGCTAATAAGCACAGAAGAGCCTTAGTCTTTAAGAAAAATGATTGGGTCTTGCTAAAGTTTCTCAAGGCTCATCTAAGGCATACTACGGGAAGAATCTTACAAGCCACCAAGAGTATTCTGCTAAACTAGCAAAAAGATACTATGGTCCTTTCTGTTGAAATCCTTAAGCCAATGAATGAAATGGCTTATCAATTAAATTTTCCCATCCATTGGCTCATTCACAATGTTAACCATGTGAGCCTACTCAAGCCTTACAAAGGAGAGCCACAAAAAGGACCAATAATTGAGAACCCGCGAGATATCAAAGATCAAGAAGAGGTGTTGCAGCCCAAATTGATTCTTCGACACAAAGACAAGGTACGAAGAAACGATAACGTTATCCAATGATATCTTGTTAAGTTTAAGAATTATCCTTTTAAAGATGCTAGATGAATGCAAGGAACCTAACTTAAAGATAATATGAACCGTGTCAATGCTTACAATACTACACTAGAGTAAGCAAATGAAAATGCATTTTAAATTAACAATATTTTTGTCTTATAAGACTCATTCTCTTTCTTTTATTGTGCACAAAACTTAAGAAGTATGCATGCTTAGGATCATGTTTGTGGTGACGACGTCTCCCAAACACCAAGAAGAACTTATCACTCTACTTTGGAAGTATGATATGGACTAAAGAGCAGACATGCTTGCGGCAGCTAAGTCTCTCAAGTAGCAAATGGATTAGTCATCTCTTCTAGAATGATGTCGTAGGGTAAAAAGGGATCCTCTACCCGCTTAGAAACATGGACTAATGACTAGGCTTTATCTTCTCTACCTCATAGTCGAGGACGACTATGATTTCAAGAGAAAGGTAATGTCATAAAATATAATGTCTAACTTTATCAAATGATTTTCTCATATTAAATTGATCATTTAATATGGGAAGATAAAAAGGAAACAAGAGTTAGGATATATATATGTTCTTCTAAACCTATCTCAACAGGGGTCCAAAAGGAGACGGTCTACCCAAAGAGAAATATGCAATAAGTGCTTCTAGATTTACCTTAGCAAGGGACAAAGAGGAGAGATGGTTATATCTCAATCGGGATCCAAAAGGAGGTAGTCTATCAGAGAGCAACATGCATCTAATGGAGCTTAAAACACCTTAGGGTTAGCTTCATTAAAGACCTCCAAAAGTTAGTGTTAAAAGGTCCTTTGACCTTACGTAAGCTAAAGCTAACCTCGAGGTGGGAATCCTACCCAAGCATGAGGTGCTAAGATGCTTAAAGTGGTTGTGGGACCTTGACCAAAGCTTGAGGTGATTTTTATGCTTAAATAACTAAGGTTTTTGAAATGTTAAATTCAGGATAAATTCTCAAGAAGCATGAACTTTTCCATGCTTGATTGACTAAGGCTTGAAGTATTCAATTCAAACCAAATGACTTAAGAAGCATAAAAGACAAATGCTTTATTGACTAAGTGCTTAAAGTATTCAAATCAAACCAAATGACTTAAGAAGTATAAAAGACACATACTTAATTGAGCAAGTGCTTGAAGTATTCAATTCAAATCAAATGACTTAAGAAGCATAAAAGACACGTGTTCAAAAAATTATCCACATGTCGCCCTTATGATATACTTGAATCCTATTGGATAGGCTTTAAAGGGGTCCAATGAGAATTTAGATGCATAAAAATAAATAATTAAGTTCTTTCTCTCAAAGAGAAAAAAGAGAACACATGTTCCAAATGATATAATTAAATATTATGAGAGAGAGAGAGAGGTGTGGACCAAGCATGAGAGGGGGGTATACTCTCCCACACACACACACACACACACACATTCTCTCATTATGTGGAGTGCAAAGTGCAAGAGCTCCATCTCCTTCTCCGAGCTTGTTGAGAAGTGAAGAGCCTACACCAACACTCTTGGCTATGGAATGCAAATCCAACCAAGAGCCATGCTTCAATGCTTAAGCTTGCCATCTTCTTCATCTTCATTGCTATGCTATTATGCTATGATATGCTTAGGATAGTTAATTATTTTTGCAAAGTTTATGTTATGCTCGTGATGCATGAAGCTTTCCATCTTCATAGCATCACCAAGGTCACAAGGAACACAAAGGTTGTATTGTACCAAGTCTCTCTTGATGGGAGAATCTATAATACAAACGCCTTTTGGAGGGGGGACCGGCTCCAAGTAAATCCGGTCCTCAACTATTTTCATGTTCTCTAATACTCTCTCTCTCTCTCTCTCTCTCTCTCTCTCTCTCTCTCTCTCTCGCTCGCTCGCTCGCTCGCAAAAGTATTGTTCATGCCAAGTTAATTAAGTACTATGTTCATGTTACTACCATCAATTAAGTTCACCCTCTATGTTCTCAAAGTAATCTCACAAAAATGCTCATTCTAATTCTCTTACTTCTGCTATCCTCAAAGTTCATAGGCCATTCCTATTACAGGTTCTCTCTCTATTTCTCTCTCTCACACACTCACACAAACACCGATAGGCTTCGCCTATTGCAACCTGCGACTGTCCGTTAAGCAGGGCTGCACATGTGGGTCTCAAAGCATTCCTCTCTCTCTCTCTCTCTCTCTCTCTCAATAGCATATCTCTCTCAATGAGTAGCAGTCTGTGTCGCCTGAGATGTAGGGTACACTGGCATGAAACCTGTTGTTGATGCGTGGCAGGTAGGGGGGGTCAAAATCCCTTCCCCCATTATCTATAGTATAGATATACTTGCCAACAAGAACTTTAAATCTATCGATGAGTTTCCTTCCATGAGCATGGGATCCGGGGATGAGGGCTCATAGTAAAGAATCCTTAGTTAACACGTTTTTAAAGCATTTTTCCTTCCAATGAGATGAGAAGAAGTAATGCAAAATTGCAGCATGCATTATTAGGATATAAGCTATGCTATCCATTTTTGGGATGAAAACAACAAGCGTTGAAAATCTTCTTTCTAGCTGCTTGGCTTCAACTAAATGGCATGGAAAAGTTGCTTGTATACAGAGTGATTGAAGGCATGGACAACAGTCCAATGTTGATTCGGGAATCCACTTTTGAGTGAAAATTTTGGAAATGCCCCAAGAGTAGCCTCTTCTTTAAACCTCACACCAAGAACATCTATCAAGATCTCATGCACAAGGATGATTGGTTCACCCGCTTGAACAAACGATTGAAAAAACAATGGTCGAAAGCTTGTTGGGATATAGTCACAACGAACATTCATGGGCCACAGTGGCCCCAATATATGAAAGTGTTTCTGTGGAAGGTGCTATGGGGGGCCTTGCCGATGGGCGTCAAGATTCAGCACAAGACATGGGATCCGATAGGTGCTCAAGGTGTCAAGGGCTAGCAAAGGCCTCGCACACTTTTCCATGGACTGTCCGACTATTAGAGGAATGGCGGGGAAGGTGTGCAAGTGGATTCAAAGAACGTGGAAGATAGGTTTCTTCAAGAAGGATCTTTGTCTAGGTGGGAAACAATTTCAAAGTCATGCCCTTCTTGTTTATACCAAAATTGTTGAATTTTGCTTCTTTTATAATATTTGGAAGGTCAAGAATTGTTGCGTCTTTGATAACGACCTTTCTGTGGCTAGCTTCTCAGTAATTGTACAAGAAAGTGAGGAGCTTATAATGTGATAGGTAAAAGTCACAACTCAAACTGGCTTAGGGCAACCCATGCCATTCGAACAAGCCCTTAGCACTGCTCTTGATAGTAGTTTGTTAGCTTGAATCTGATGTAATTTCAGTGCCTCAAGGCTGTAATTTTCTCTATGACATTCTAATACACCCTCACAATTGTGAGTTTTGAAAAAAAAAAAGGATATAAGCTACACTATCAACGTTTCCACAAGTACAGGAATGAGTTTTTGAGGTCAATGACAATGAGATTCACTTTGTGCCTTCTTATATGCTCTCTCTCTCTCTCTCTCTCTCTCTCTCTCTCTCTCTCTCTCTCTCTCTCTCTCTCTCTCACACACACACACACACACACACACACACACACACACACACCATAAAACTTTCAAAACATTTACCATGGTAACTTATCATGGTTTGTAGAGAGAGAGAGTCTAAAATTGGGTGGACAAAGGGGAGAGAAAGGAGCATGAAGTAATTCTTTTTTGCAAGATAACTATGATCGCAAATATTGCCATGCTTTTTATCGCTTTAATTACCACGTACAATGCTGTTAATATTATTACTCCCCACGCTCCCTGCTTTGGTACTAAAATATTCAGATTTGGGTACTTCTTTCTATTTTCTTGAAATTGTTTTAAGAACATGATATTTTTCAAAAACATGGACAAAGATAATATTGAGGCATAAAACAATGGTTGTTTGGATACATTAGCTTGCATAAGGCATCTCGCTGCTCTGTCACTAATGATGGCCACCTGCAAGTAAGACACACATTGTGGTCCGATGTGGACAACTCTACACGAAATAGAAGAGGTTTACACTCTCCTTTAAAACACTGCATGCATTTCACCCAAGCCATTGCATCCTTGCATAGCTATTTGGCACAAAAAGTCACAAGGGGACATGGATCGTGATCCATGTTCTTGCAACAAATTGCATGAAACTTTCCAAACTGCTTCTAAAGAGTCTGATAATGCCCTTGATCAACAAATTTTTTGAATTTGGATCACTTTTTAGGTCTCTATCATCAAATTTTCAAAATTTCAGAGTTATCGCCATTTTTGCCAAAATATGGTTTTCATTCCTTTTTTCCCTGATCTTTGTAGCCCAATTTGATGGTGCTAGTTTCTACTTACCCTACTCTTACATACTAAAATAAAACTAGGAATAAAAACAAACAAAATGGTACAAGATAAAGTCAAGATATAAAATGGTACAACACTTTGAAAGTAACGAGAAAATCAAAGAATGAAATGTTTTTGGCTATCTCACTTACAACTTTCTTTACCGCCGCTCGAGCATAGATCTGGCAAGTCCGAGACTCCTAGACTCTACCAAGCACTAAACCCCTGTGTTTAGCTACTTCACTACTAAGGTGTAATGGAATGGAAAGACAAATTTTCAAAAAAGAAAGCTCTAAATACGCACTAGGTCACTCACCATCTAAGGATCATTCCCCGACAATGGCGCCAATGTTACCGGGTAACCGCGACGGACGTTGTAGCATAGCTATCTAGCAATAACATAGTATGTCAATACTCAAGGAAGTGACTCGGATGGGGCATGAAGACTCTTTGAGGTTGTCACTCTCAAGAAGTGAACCTATCAAGAAGCAAACCACCACTCAATGATTACAAAATCACCACTCAATGATTAGAAAATCTACATATTTCACTGCCGCCAAAACCCTAAAGGGCGCATAAAAGAATTACTTTCTTCCATGGCGGGCCGTTGTTCTGTTCTCTTCCGTTATTTTCCTTAACCACGCTCTCCTCTCGTCCACACTCTCATGGCCTCACACACACCTCTCTCTCCCCTCTTGTTTTCTTCCCACCGGCGGGCCGAGTTCCCTCTCTCTCACTATCTTTCCCCCCCTCTCACTCACACATTCTCTCTCTCTCTCTCTTCCCCTTCGTGTAGGAACCCACCATGCAACATAATATTCTCTCTCTCTCTCTCTCTCTCTCTCTCTCTCTCTCTCTCTCTCTCTCTCTCTCTCTCTCTCTCTCTCTCTCTCTCTCTCTCTCTCTCTCTCTCTCTCTCTCTCTCTCTCTATTACCCCACCCCATTGACCCTCATTAACTCCCCCCCCTTCCTCGCTCACTGTCGGCCAAGAGCAGCCCGAAGGCCCCCCCCCCTCTCTCTCCCTCTCTTCCTCTTGCGTGCGTGCTCTCTTGACCAGCCCGAAGGCGCAGCAGCATAATAATGCACACTCTCTCTCTTATCCACACCCACACACCCCACTCCCTCACCTTCTCTCTCCCTCGCCACCTCACCCCGGCCTCCCTCTCTCGCTCTGTGCTAAAGCCCGCAGGCACCACTCTCACACTCTCTCTCTCTCTCGGGCTCTCGTTAAGGCCCGCAGGTGCATGTAAAAAATAGTCCTCTCTCTCTCTCTCTCTCTCTCTCTCTCTCTCTCTCTCTCTCTCTCTCTCTCTCTCTCTCTCTCTCTCTCTCTCTCTCTCTCTCTCTCTCTCTCTCTCTCTCTCTCTCTCTCATAACACACACACACACACACTCCCCCTCCCATCTCTCCCCGCGCTCGCTTTCCCTCCCACCATCACTCTCGTTCTTTCTCTCTGTGTCGCCATCGCCACACGTTAAAAAAGTGTGTGTGTGTGTGTGTATATATATATATATATACACGTTTCATAAAATAATACCTCCCCCTCTCTCGTTCCCACACACACACCCCTACACAACCACAACCATGTACATATGCACATACGCACACATATACAACACATAAACACAATCACCCAGTCACATATATACACATAAACACATATACAACACATAAACACAATCACCCAGTCACATATATACACACACATATACAACACATAAACACAATCACCCAGTCACATATATACACACACGCATAGACGCACTTACACATATACACATACATGCACACACGCATTGCACGCGCGCATATACGCACCCACAATAAAAAAATCAAAGGAATAAACAACATCAACGCCAAAGAGAAGAAAGACGGCCAACTCGCGCGCTGCCAACAACAAAACAAGAAGTGGTGCCAAAGGCACGCCCCGGGGCGGCACCGAGAGGAAGTAACACATAGCATCTCGGCTTCTCGCAACAAATACCGATTTCGGCAGCCCTAAACCTCACACCGACCACTCAAACCAGCAACAAAACCATTGTAAATTTCTCGAACTCCACTCTTCCCTAGTAACCTTGCCAGTGGCTAGTGGATTGTAAAAAAACTCTCCCCACCTCACTCTTTCCTCTCTCTCTATCTCTATCTTCTCTCTCTCTCTCTCTCTCTCTCTCTCTCTCTCTCTCTCTCTCTCTCTATCTCTAGATGCCTCTCTTACTAGAGAGGCATCTAGACCTTCTACAACGACCACTAGATATTTGCAAGGACCATTGGGTACGGACCACCTCTTAAGCCTATATAAGAGGCCTCCGTTAAGCACAAAGGGGGACACAAGTGAAGGAGCAATACACTAGCTCCATGCACTCTACATTGTAAGCACCACTAAGCACATAATGCACCCCACGTTAGAGAGCTCATGGCATCATATTGAGTGGCAAGCTTGGGCATTTTAGCATTGGCAACATCACTATTTTCCCCATTCTCCACCACACCGTGGTTGAGTTACTAGTCACGACCACTCCATGCACATAAGGTAGTCACTACTCTCCCGCAAGGCAACATGAGCATGCTTGGATTGAATGCATCGACACCATGCTACCTTGGCCGCTCTCGATGTTGGTGATTGACGACGTCGGGGGCTACATCGTCTTGATGTTTTCGCTCAATTAACCTTCCCACTAAGTCCAACTTCGCCATGCACCATATGGCGCTCGCATTCCATCACGCATCCCTAGTGCCAAGAGCCAGCTTTGTAACCATCAAGACCACCATTTGTAAGTATCATCATCGCCAATAAAAGGGTTCTATGTTGTCTTGATCTTTGGGGTCCATTCTCTGTTCTCCTTAGTTTTGTTTTCCCACATTTGTGGGATGTTTTGTCTCTTCTATATCACTCTGCTTGTGCTCCATCATGTGCCTTCTCTCCAATCAATCAGTAAGCTCCATTCTGACCTTGTCACATACCTCCCTCGTACACACACTCCTAATTGTTGACTACGCATTTTCTACATGTGGAAGTTTGTTGTATCACCATTTCATGTTGGTTACGTAGAGGGCATCTCACTTTTGCTACCCTAGGTCATGTATGTCTACCTCCTAGCCGCACTTATGCTAGGTGGTACCCCTCTCTACTTATAGGATTACTCCTACCTTGAGATGATGCTTGGGGATGTTCAGGCTATGTGTGGTTTAGAGGCCACCCCATATGGCATGTCATTCCCGGTCATCATTTTCTTGGCGCCCCCACCGAGGATCCTTTCATGAAACCCTCCAGTTTACAAGACTGAAACCCTTAAACTTTTGTGGATGGATGAATGGTTAGCAGGGTTCGTTAACTAGACGACAGAAGAAGAAGAGCTCCAAGCACAACTAGACAAACTCTTCATCTCCATCGAAGCTCGAGTTCCACGCATAACGGTAATCGATTTGCAGTGGGAGAGTCAACCAACATGCCAAACTCAATGGATATACACAGGCCAGGTGCCAAGAAAAAGAAGGAGAAATTCGAAACCATGTCCGCAACCTGCAACCAACCCGCAACAACAAGATGGAGGGAACACTATTCTACTTTGAGAATCGGGTAACTCAAGTCATTGAGGTTATTATCACAGTCAGTTTCCAAGTTGCACCTGATTCTGCAGCACAGATTACGGAAGCACATACTCACGCTCTCACTAGAGAGACTAGGGATCTACTGAGCTTGTTTTAGGAAAGAGCACCACCCTCTCCCACAAGTTTGGAGGGTGACTAAGCACCTCTAAGCTTCACATGAATCAGTACAACCTTCCTCAAGGCAGATCACACATTCTGATACGAGTACGCTCAATCAAGATAATACTAGACTTGAAGGCTCACTAACATCACGTCATCGACACCATGCTGGGTGGGGAGTGTTTCTTTCAGGTTCTAGCATCAGATTATCCATTTGTCTTGTCTTTGGTACAAGGCAATGTACCATTTGAGATTTTAATCTATGTTCTAGTATAAAAAGGGTATACACGCCTCCTTGTAAAGAAAAAACAAAAGAAACTTTTGATTGCAAGCTAAGCACTGTGTCTTTTTAGCTCTCTCTCTTAGTAATCATGGCAAGTGTACATTTCCAACATTTAAAGGAAAGAAGGGTGAGGATTTGGTAACAAATTTCCTAGATGACTTTGAAGTAGCATGTGTAGTAAGCAACAAAGATACAGATGAATCCCGGATTAGAATCTTTAAGCATCTCATGAAGCTAGAAGCTAGGTCATGGTGCAATGCACTTCCACAAACAACTAAGGATGACTAGGAGCCCTTAAAAACTACTTTTAAGGGGCGCTTTAGGGGAGGTACCACTTCAGAGAAGCTGTGGGACAAGTTGAGAGACTTGAAGCAGGAGGGTCTTTTAGAATATGCCACGTATGAGTCCAAATTTGTGGATTTGTGGGAACGGTGGGTTGAGTCACTGGCAAGAGGGGAAGCTGCACCTGGTTTCCTCAAAAAGGACCAGTTCACGCATGGCTTATGGCCACTTCTCAAGGAGAACGTGAAGGGTAGATTCCCGGCTATGTACGAGTTAGCTGTCGATATTGCTCGCCTTAAGGACAAGAAGCTGCGGATGAAAGCCAAAGAAACCGAGTCAACAGAAGCAGGAACGTGGCATCAACCAAAAACCACGACAACCACCATTCCTCCACCACCACCGGCTCGTGGGGTAAGAAATGACCAACAAGATATGTTGGCACACATTACTGACCAAATGCATAGTTTGTCTGTCCACTTGATACAGCAAGGAAGGAATCAAGAAAGAGATCAAGACTCGGGAAGAGCACAGTGACAAAGCATAGAGTATCATTGCTACAACTGCGGAGAAGATGGTCACGGTATGTACTACTGTCCCAAAACGCGACAAAACTATAATAGAGGAGGTAGGAGGAACCAACTGTCACCCCCTAGAGAGAGAACACCCCCACCCCAAGCACCAGCCCCACCAAGACAAATTCTACGTCCACCCCAGGCACCACCACAAGCACCCATTCCACCTCTTCCATCGGCACCACCACCTGATCGCCCTGTAAACATCATAAGGCTAGAAAAGAAAGGAAAGGCCATATTAGTGGATCCACCCAGAGTAAAGGAGAGGGATAAGGGTAAGGAGAAGGTAACCTTTGTAGAACCATTTGAAGCCATGACTGTAAAGAGAGCTAGGAGAGAGAAAGCTACACAATCTAATGATGAGAGAAGCATGAAGGGAGAGACTAGCAAGAGGCCATCAAGGCCATGACAGAAACTAGGCGTCATCGACTTCCAATTAGGGGAAAGTTATAGGCCCTATGATCTAACATTGGATGTGGCAGAGCGGGGACCAAAGATTACATGGCCACATTTGCTACATCTCACACCAAAGGTAAGGTTGCAATGGTCCAAAATGGTAAGTACAAGGCGCTCCAAAGCAAAGGCAACCGGAGCAATTTTGGGTTGCAACATGGATGACATCCTTCCAATTGTGGATGTCAACATAAAAGGTAAGAGGGTTGGAAACACCTACATTGACGGAGGTGCACAAATTTTTGTGATGAGTGAAGCTATGATGCTTCGGCTAGGGCTCGAGGTTGACAGGCCTTCTCCATGCAAGGCAAAGATGGCAAACAACACAAAAGTAAAATGTGCAGGTGTGGTAAGTGGTGTGAAGATAAAAGCTTTCAACACTGAGGTAGACGTAGATGTTTTTGTAATGCCTACTAAGGGGGAGGGCTATCCATTAATCTTGGGAAGGCCATGGTTGATGACCATGAAGACAAAACAGGACTGGGGCACTAGCCTTCTACGCATGACTGGTAAGAAAGGGGAGACAATCTACTACGACATGAAGACTGGCAAGAAGAAGCAAATGGACCCAGAGAGATCATCAGATGAAACCACTAGTGAGTCTTCCACTTCTGAGGAGGAGACCACATCCACCGATGGAAGTGACAGTTCCATTGATGTGGTGGGTATCATCATGAAGGATCCACAAAGGGTAAGCACAACTGGCAATCCATCACCAGAAGGGCAATGCAATGAAGAGGAAAGTAAATCACCTGGACTAGGAGAAACTAGGTTGAAGGGTATGTTGTCTACGGAATTAACAATTGAGGAGAAAGATAATTTTTGCAAATGTTGATGGGATTTCCTGACCTTTTCATTGACAACTATGAAAGAATCACAGGTATTAAGTAGTGGAACATCATATTAAGCTGTTGTGCAAAAGCTATGACGGCTGAGGGTCATACAAGAAAAGGCACTCCTGGCTGAGGTAAAGAAGCTACTAGAAGTAGGGTTCATCTATCGTGTAGAAAAATCAGAATGGGTGTCACCCGTAGTAGTGACGCCTAAAAAGAATGGTAAGTGGAGGGTCTACGTTGACTACAAACCACTAAATGCAGCTACAAAGAGAGACCATTTTCCTCTCCCTTTCTTGGATGAAATTTTGAATGAAGTGGCGGGTTTTGAATGCCACATTGTGTGTGATGGTTATTTAGGGTATTTTCAAATATGCATAGCCTTGGAAGATCAGCTAAAAACCACTTTCATTACGCCATGGGGTTGTTTTGCATACAGAGTTATGCCATTTGGTCTCACAAATGCACCTGCCACATTCCAAAGATATGTCACATATGTCTTTCAACCATTCTTTGGAACATCCATAAGAGTGTTCATTGATGATTTTTGTATATATAGCCCTCGCATTTCACACTTAGAAAAGGTAACTGAGGGTTTGGCAAGGTTGCAAATCCTAGATGGGCAATTAAATGTGGACAAATGCCACATTGAGGAAAGTAGAGTCATTCTATTAGGCCATGAAATTTCAATGAAAGGTATCAACGCCGATCCAAGTAAGGTGTCCGCACTCATAGCCCTACCTTCACCAACAACTGCACATCAATTGGTCTCTTTTTTACAAAAGGGTGAGGTACTTGAGTAGATTCATACATCTACAATCAAAACTTGTTCTACCACTGCAACAGCTCACTCAAAGATCAACTTTCACCTGGGATGAGGAGAGTGAACATCACTACAACAAGGTAAAGGAGGTCTTAGCCACCCTACCAACTATCTCACCACCTAAGTGGGATGAAAAATTCTATGTCACCTCAAGCATGGGTGATGACTCCT